>NC_080671.1:276022500-276312994 GCF_030247195.1 Topomyia yanbarensis
AATCGAATCCACTCAAGAACTTCCTCCGGAGGAAGAGTACAGGTTTTTGGCTGGCTTGATTCTCGACAGTGCGAATCAAGCTCAGACTAAACCAGTACCCAGCGCGAATACCCATGGACGGTCTCCCACCCTGTGGTGGGATAAAGAGTGCTCAGAGCTGTACGCGGAAAAATCCACTGCATATAAGGCCTTCCGGGAAGACGGGTTACCCGCTAGCTATCAACAGTACGCGTCGCTAGATAGGCGAATGAAGAGTTTAATGAAAGCCAAAAAACGCAGTTATTGGCGCCGGTTCGTCGACGGGTTAACGAGAGAAACAGCGATGAGCACTCTTTGGGGTACGGCTCGACGTATGCGTAACCGTAATAGTACCAACGAGAACGTGGAATATTCAAACCGTTGGATATTCGCTTTCGCCAAGAAGATCTGTCCGGACTCTGTCCCGGTACAGAAAACGTGCCGCGCCGCGTCTCCTCCCGATACCGCGAACGAAACACCGTTTTCGATGGTGGAGTTTTCACTTGCTCTCTTATCATGCAACAATAACGCCCCAGGGTTAGACAGAATCAAATTCAACTTGCTGAAGAATCTGCCTGACGCTGCAAAAAGGCGCTTGCTGAACTTATTTAACAAGTTTCTTGAGGGTAACATTGTCCCTCATGACTGGAGGCAAGTGAAGGTCATCGCCATTCAAAAACCAGGAAAACCAGCCTCCGACCACAACTCGTATCGGCCGATTGCAATGCTGTCCTGTATTCGGAAGTTGTTCGAGAAAATGATCTTGTTTCGCCTCGACAATTGGGTTGATGCAAATGGCTTACTGTCAGATACACAATTTGGCTTCCGCAAAGGCAAAGGGACGAACGATTGCCTTGCGTTGCTTTCTACAGAAATCCAAATGGCCTATGCTAACAAAGAGCAGATGGCATCAGTCTTCTTGGATATTAAGGGGGCTTTTGACTCAGTTTCTATCAACATTCTGTCAGAGAAGCTGCACCAGCATGGTCTTTCACCAATTTTAAATAACTTTTTGCTAAACCTGTTGTCTGAAAAGCACATGCACTTTTCGCATGGCGATTTAACAACATCGCGATTTAGCTACATGGGTCTTCCCCAGGGCTCATGTCTAAGTCCCCTGCTCTACAATTTTTACGTGAATGACATTGACGATTGTCTTGCCAATTCATGCACGCTAAGGCAACTTGCAGACGACGGGGTGGTCTCTGTTACAGGACCCAAAGCTGCCGACTTGCAAGGACCATTACAAAATACCTTGGACAATTTGTCTGCTTGGGCTCTTCAGCTGGGTATTGAGTTCTCCACGGAGAAAACTGAGTTGGTTGTTTTTTCTAGGAAGCGTGAGCCGGCGCAACTCCAGCTTCTATTAATGGGTGCAACGATCAACCAGGTTTTCACATTTAAATATCTCGGGGTCTGGTTCGACTCTAAAGGTACCTGGGGATGTCACATTAGGTATCTGAAACAGAAATGCCAACAAAGGATCAATTTTCTCCGAACAATAACTGGAACATGGTGGGGTGCTCACCCAGGAGACCTGATCAGGTTGTACAAAACAACGATATTGTCGGTGATGGAGTACGGGTGTTTCTGTTTCCGCTCCGCTGCGAACATACACTTCATCAAACTGGAGAGAATCCAGTATCGTTGCTTGCGCATTGCCTTGGGTTGCATGCATTCGACCCATACGATGAGTCTCGAAGTGCTGGCGGGCGTTCTTCCGCTAAAAAATCGATTTTGGGAACTCTCATATCGATTGCTCATCCGATGCGACATTCTGAACCCGTTGGTGATTGAAAACTTCGAGAGGCTCGTCGAGCTTAATTCTCAAACCCGATTTATGTCCTTGTACTTCGACTACATGGCACAGAGCATTAATCCTTCTACGTATACTCCCAACCGTGTTCGTTTCCTAGATACTTCTGATTCTACTGTATTCTTCGACACATCCATGAAGGAAGAGATACGCCCTCAAGTGATCCCCAATATATTTTATAATAAATTCCGAGAAGTCGACTGTGACAAAATGTTCTACACTGACGGATCAAATCTCGATGGGTCCACTGGCTTCGGTATCTTCAACAATACTATCACCGCTTCATTCAAGCTCAATGATCCTGCTTCAGTTTACGTCGCAGAGTTAGCTGCAATTCAGTACACCCTTGGGATCATCGACACTCTGCCCACAGATCACTACTTCATCATTTCGGACAGCCTCAGCTCTATCGAGGCTCTTCGTGCGGTGAAGCCTAAAAAGCAATTCCCGTATGTTCTGGGGAAGATACAGGAGTCCTTGTGTACGTTATCTGAAAAATCTTATCAGATTACCTTTGTTTGGGTCCCCTCTCATTGTTCTATCCCGGGCAATGAAAAGGCCGACTCATTAGCAAAGGTGGGCGCATTAAATGGTGACATATACGAAAGACCAATCTGCTTCAACGAATTTTTTAGTATTTGTCGTCAGAGGACACTCAACAGTTGGCAAACCTCGTGGAGCAATGGGGAACTTGGACGATGGCTACATTCGATTATCCCAAAGGTATCAACGAAACCTTGGTTCAGGGGGATGGATGTGGGTCGGGATTTTATTCGTGTAATGTCCCGACTTATGTCCAACCACTACACCTTAGATGCACATTTGCGGCGTATTGGGCTTGCGGAGAGTAGTCTGTGCGCTTGTGACGAGGGCTATCATGACATCGAGCGCGTTGTCTGGGTATGCGCCGGGTATTTGGACGCCAGGTCTCAGTTAAAGGATTCCCTTCGGGCCCGAGGTAGACCACCCAAGGTCCCAGTTCGAGATATGCTGGCAAATCGTGATTTCCCCTATATGTCCCTTATTTATACTTTCATAAAAACGATAAATATCCCAATTTAGCCCCTCTCTTTTTATTTCTCGTTTTTAGAAGTTTCCTCTTGCCGTGTGGAACCGATATGCTTCAGACTACCACTATATAACCGCCGTCGCCCTTATCACTACGGAATCTGAAGCGAGAGCGACTCGAGGTCCGAAGGATTCCCTTTGAAGGATTCTCCGCAGGTCCGAAGAATACCATCCGCCAATCCGACCTACTAGACTGAGGCGCAAATTTGTTTCGCTGATCTCCCGTTTGCCCGAAAGTTGCAAGTTTTGCTCTTCTCTACCGGTCACCATCTACGCCTTCTCTCCCCTGTCCTTGATACAACTACTTCTACACCGATTTTGGAAATGACCAAGCATAAGTATCCGATAAAAAATCAAATTTGTATTCCGTATTCCTAGTTTTAAGATAGTTGTAATTTCTACTCTTTGTTAAAACTATTGTCCCCCATCTTGTAAATAGAATTGTATCCCTAGTTTTAAAACATCTGTGAAATTTTTCATAAATATTTGTTCCCCCTTTTGTGTACCAAACTATATTGTTAGTTTTAAGATAACTGTAAATATTTCCTAAAAAACTATTACTATTGAATTCCTTGTTTTAAAATTTTTCATAAAAAAAATATATAGAATTTTTTTTCTAGTCTTAAGATAGCTGTAAATTTTTTCTCTTTTATAAAAAAAAATATTTCAACATTGTAACCTCCTAGTTTTAAGATATTCAAAATGTAAAAACAAAAGAATTCGGCACCGCCAAGCTAACGCATTTGTGCCTATCAAATAAACGAAATGAAAAAAAAATCGTGAATGTTACATAGATTATAGCAATATTGGTGTTATCACTTCTTATTTGAAAAAGTTGTTGATCATGCACAATCCCATAAATCTCTCAATAACTACATTAGAATAAGATGGTAGATTCCACATATGGACATGTTCTGTAAGATTGAGAAAAAATCCTTTTTATTTAACACCCAATATACCTACACTGGTCAAGTTACGGTTGAGTTATTGAACAATTCAAAAAATCTAGCGAAGTTTCATGGTTTGAAAGCATTTACTAAAAATGCTATATCTCAGCCCCTCGGCCGAATTTTCACAACATTTGTTCATGAAAATTTTTGCAATGAACAGTACTTTCCAAAACATGCCTTTGGTTTATTGAAAAAAAAAATTATTGACATTCGTTTTGTGTGGATTTTCTTCAAAATTAACCAAAAAAATATTTTTTTCGCCATGATTAAGAGGTTCTATAATTAATATAAGGATTTTTTGTAAGAAACTTTTAAATGGGATTTATTCTCTGAGGTCCATAGAAAAATGAAAAAATATATTAAAAATAATTGGGCTTTGAAAAAATTGCGAAAACCACTTATATACGACAATTTTGCTAAAAAATGACCATTTTTCATAAATCGCATTTGCGGAACCTCTAGATGATTTTTTAGAAACTTGATTTGTTCTACAAAAGTGCTTCAAATGTGCTTATCTTTCATTATAGGGTTGAGCACCATGACTTTTCGAACATCGTTTTTTTTGGGACAGCCTAATACACAGACATGTGGACGCACATAGATGTAGATTCACATGCAGCTACATACAGATTGCGTTGCATATGCACCATGCAGATGTATGAAGCATATGCAGGTTCACATCTGCATAGATGCACATGCAAATAACCACAGATATCTGTGCATCTGCATAGCAATTTGAATACACACAGATAAAGATGCAGTGGATTTGCAGGTAAATTGCACACAGGTTCATGCACTGGACTGCATTTATTTAAAATAAGAATATATGACGGTTTCGGTGGCCTAAGAAGTACCAGGTACTCTGATGGAATTCATATTTCCAATTTCAGGAGAAATTAAATTCGTCTGTTGCATAGCACTTTCATTGGTTTCTGTTTTTGTAGTTAGCATATTCACAGCCAGGGATACCTAAGGCCTCCCTAGGGGAGAAAAGATTTCTCCTCCTCCATGACACCTCAGGTTTAATAAAAGAATCAGGCTTAAAAGGAAACATGTATAGAATTGTCCGAAAGCATTACCCAAGTAACCAATAAGCATTATAACGTAGCCTAATATCTGCTTTAAATCCACATATGAAGCTATCCTAAAAAGCCATGAAGCCCTACATACTTATATAATGCTGATAATATGCCAGAAAAGGCGAAATATAGTGCTATTACTGTGCAGAGATTGACAGCTCGTTTCTGCAGTACTAATGCTATTATATAGCAAAAGCACACAAATGTCGAATTTGAAAGCCTTATATTGGCACTACTAATGCTATTGAAAAGCTTCAGTTGGTTGTCATTGTCCGCCATGTTTTTAAAACCATTTCTTATGTTTCCTTTCGGTATGATGAGCAAAAAGGAAAAAATAAAATATTCTGTTCAAAACCGTAATTGACTCTGTTCTAATGCATTGTAATGAATATCCTTAATGGGTTTTCGTTCTCACATGGCCTGCGTAAAGCCAAACCGAACTGAGCGCCATATTTTTTTTCTAGCATTTTTCATTCTAAAACGCATTTATAGATAACTTATTATTAACATAGCAAGTTAAGAAACACTTATTTGCTTTCGTTTACTATTTGTGTCCCAAAAATAAATAGATGTGGGTGTTACTAGTGCTATGTTGGATGCGATAGCGGTTTCAGAGCATGTATCTATAAATGGCGCTTGGTCCTCTTTGGCTTAATACAGGCCACATGATATGAATGTTTACGTAAATTACCTTTAGTAAGTCTCGAACTGAGGAACCTTGCCCCGTCCTTCACGGTAAGTGCGCTGCGTTTGCTTCATGGACCATATTGCATATGTTCGATTGAAATGAAATATGCCGAATATAATCTTCAAGAAAAGTTGCATAACAAATAAACCCACAGCATTACAATAGCATTATATCAGCTTTTTATTTGCTCTATAATGGCATTAAATGCACTTGTAAAGCTTACATGCTTTAAAGATCCTTGAAGCATGTACGCGTTATATCAGTTTTATATACGCATATGGAGCAAGCTTTAATGCTATATGTCGGCTGTACAGTTATGCATTATTGATGCTAATATAGAGCTTTATTGCGTTGTTAATGCTGTAATGGAGTTTCAATGCAACATTAGTGCAAATGTATAGCCAATATAGTGCAATGGCTTAATGCTTATGGTTACTTGGGTAGCTATTCTTGAAAAAGCGCTTCGAGTGTTCCTCCGGTTTGTTCCCGCGCAGCTTGCATGCAGAACATGAAGTTAGATAACGCGATCACACTCGGCAGAAAAGCCACTGTAAATTTGACGTGATGGTGTGTGTGTCCTGAGACAGTTATTGACCCTCGGCACAAACGGATGATCAGTTAGACGAACATTATCCAGGATCCAGTATCGATCGTTGCACGCAACCTTGTCTGCCTGTTCGAAGATATTTACATTTACTATTAATTCGTATATTTACATGAACCCATGTTAATTAGCTCATAGCCGAGTAGCGTGCACTCAGGTTTCGATAAATTCATACACCAACCCGCTGATATGATATGTTTTATTGACAACTAGAAGAATTAATCTTGTATGGACATGTTGAGAAATTTATCTTTAAATCCGCCAGTGAGAATTATGTGCATAACGTTTAGATAATGTATTAAACTGTATTATAATGTATTAAGATTAAGTCTGTGTTGCTCATGTATGTAAGTGTACGTTTTCACTCCTCTTCTTCCCCCTTTACTTTTCATAAATGCTCTATCAAATCCGCTTGTAGTTGGTAATGAAGCGTAGCATTATGTACTTGGCCGTATTGCTCAAGAAAAGCCTGGAAGCCATTAGCAGAACCCATGTTGACAGTAACATCGCTATTACGACAGTTGAAAGGTACATCAGTCTCGGATGCATCATTTCTCTGATCCTCGATGATCATGTTATGCAAAATAATGCATACACGCATTATTGTTGCCAAATCTTCTTTCCGCCACAATCTAGCAGGGTTCTTCAAAATAGCGAACCGTGCCATTAAAACACCAAATGCACGTTCTACATCTTTCCGGGCTGCTTCTTGCATTTTCGCGAAGTGCTGAAAATCTTTTAGGAAACAATAAACAGTCAGCTCATCGAACTGTTAACTCATTTTGATAATGAATTCCAAGCAATATGATTTAAAAGTTACCTTACGCTTTTGTACAACTGGTGACGTAATCGTCTGAACCAATGTAGAAAGTGGAGGATAGATACCATCGGCTAGATAATATCCAGTAGTGTAGACCCTATCGTTTATGATGAATTCTACTTGATATAAATATAAATATATAAATCAGAGAACAGGGGCGATCGTTCTAACACATTCAGGTCGTTGTTGGATCCTGGCATACCGAAGAATGCATGCCAAATCCATAAATCTTGTGATGCCACTGCTTCTAAAATAATCGTCGGTTTTTTTCCTTTCCCTTTGTACTGACCAGCCCAGGCAGTGGGACAATTCTTCCACTCCCAGTGGTAACAATCAAGGGAGCACAAAATTCCAGGAAACCCGCGCTTTTGGCCTTCATCCAATAAACGTTTTATGTCTTCGCTGTTTGGTGATCGCAAATACTGACTAGCAAAGCGGTCTACAATTGTATGACAGAATTCTAACATGCAGCTCCGAGCAGATGATTCTGACATTCGTGTATACTCATCTATAGCATCAGCTGGAGATCCGTAGGCTAACTGTCGAATTGCTGCAGTACATTTTTGTAACGTTGACAACCCAATTTTGCCAGTCGTATCTGCTTGCTGAACGAAATACACATTAGTGGATTTAACTTCGTTTACTATACGTGTAAAAAGATTACGGTTCATTCGGAATCTTCTTCGAAAGTGTTCGTTTGTATACGTCGGGTCGACGCTGAAATAGTCGGACACCAAACGCCGAGCACCCTCTTGCGCTGAACGTTCGATATTGGGCCTCCTTCACGAGTTTTTCGTTCGCATTTATTCTTATTCTGATCCTGCGTTCGGCTAATGCAGCCTGTGCCTGGTTCAACATTTGACTCATGAAATCCAGGTCATCATCACTAGAATCCGACAAAAGGCAGGAGTAATCCATTGTGTTGACCGATATCACTATTTTCAATGTGTTACACGCTTAATTGTTCTAAGAAATGTCAATAACCGGTGTGGAGGTGGGTAACTAAATTGATGACCGTGATAGCGACGACCGGTGTGCAGAAGAAAGACTAAGCTAAAATGGCCACGCTGCCTGTAATCAAAATGGTCACCCGAGTAGCAACGCACCGGTACGGTTGCTCTTGCAACTGGAAGAACAGAAATTAATTGAAACTGAGTTTCTCGATAAAAACTATAACCTAATGGCGGAGATTATTGATGAAGAGGGATCTGTATGCAGTGGAGACGATATTGCCGAAAAGGTGTCCTATTGGTTACACAGGACCAATCTAGAACGTACCGGACAATCAATCCAGTCTGAACGACGTAATGCAACCGCATCGATAGCGAGTGTCAATGACGTACCATGTGATTCTCCTCGTAAAGAGTTCGATTTCGAGCCTCCCAATGTATGTCTTCTAACTAGGAGCCAACTCGCCGCACGACAAACCGTCTCAAAGGATCTTCCAACTTTCGACGGCAACCCAGAAGAAGTTTCATCATTTAATCGGACTACAGAAATGTATGGTTTTACAAACGAGGAAAACATACTACGTTTACAGAAAAGCTTAAAAGGGAGAGAATATGAAGCTGTTCGAAGTCAATTGTTGCATTCCTCAAACGTGATGGATGTCATTTCTATGATCTGTGGTCAACCGGAGGCGATTTCTATGATCTGTGGTCAACCGGAGGCGATAAGTTACTCCATCATTGGAAAGGTTACGGCGAAACCGCCGGTAAAAGCTGAAAGACTTGACACCCTTGTTGATTTTGCGCTTGCTGTTAGAAATTTGACTACCACAATTACAGCATGTAATATGGAAGAGTATTTGTATAACAGTACCCTGTTGCATCAGCTCGTGGACAAATTACCCACAATATTGAGACTTGAGTGGGGAACACATCTTCAAACCATACGGCATGCATACCTAGCGGTGTTCAATTCATGGCTGTACTCTAAGGCAGAAGGTGCAAGCAGACTAATGACATTTTGGACGTCGGATTATGGGCTGACAACAGGTGTCCACAGAAAAGGAGCTGTTCTGAACGCGCATCAGGAAGACGATTCAAGCGAAGCAAGTGAAGAGGATTGGTTATCTCGAAAAACTGTGCTTCCACACCAAGAAGTACGAGAGCCGCGGAGCTGCCCTGTATGTAGTGATCTGGTTTCCACATCAAGGTGCTTGTACCGAGCTGAGTAAATGTAAAAGGTTCCTGGAGCTAACGTAAGATTCGAATTGGGCCACTATCAAGGAGTATGGGTACTGCCGACGATGCCTCCGACGCAACAAAGGAGGTTGTAGATCGACGAAATTATGCGGTATTCAGGGCTGCACATTTAAACTTAACGAGCTTCTTCATAACAGTAAGAAAACGCCGCTCACCAACAACCCTTATAATTCTACACAATTCGCCAGCCCAAGTACAACTAACAACGTACATTGTGGTAGTTCGGGTCAACTTTTATTTCGCATAATGCCTGTAGTATTACATGGACCTAAGTCAAGTATTGCTACATTTGCACTGATAGATGACGGTTCATCATTGATAGATCAAGAGCTGGAAAAAGAACTAGATGTGAAAGGGTCGGCTCATCCGCTGTGTTTAAGGTGGACGGAAGTAAAAACACGCTATGAACAAGAATATAAGATTATTACCATCACAATAACCATGACCAACGATAAAAGAAGTCCGCTCGAAGGGGTGCGAACAGTGAAAGAACTTATCCTGCCAGTGCAATTCTTGGATTACAATGAACTATACGCGCGCTACCCTTACCTCCAAGGGCTTCCAATGGAATCGTACCGTAACGCAAAACCCAGGATTCTAATAGGAGTGCAACATTCACGTGTCGGAGCAGTACAAAAATGCAAAGAAGGTGGAGCGGAGGAACCAATTGCCATTAAAACCCGCTTAGGTTGGACGACATACGGATGTAGCTCCGATGCAATGGGAAATTCTCCATTCTCACCTAGAATCAACCTCCACGTTTGTACTTGCAACGCAAGGGATGACGCTTTACACGCAATGATGAAAGAATATTTTTCAATTGACAGCATGGGAAAATCACAGCCCACCAAAATAATACTCTTAAGTGAAATAAAACGTTCCGAAATGTTACTAAACGCAGGAACTCGTTTACGCGAAGATCGTTATGAGACCGTGTTACTCTGGAAATCTAACGATATTAGGCTACCAGAGAGCAAATCCATGGCGTACCCCAGATTCCAGTGTCTAGAAAAATGTATGGCAAACGACGAACCTCTTGCGAAAACACTGAATATGACAATCCGAAACTTCGTGATGCAAGGATATATCCGCAAACTGCCATCAGAAGAACTGGTCGTGAATCATCGAAGGATCTGGTATTTACCAATCTTTCCGGTGACAAATCCAAACAAGTCTGGGAAATCCGCATTGTATGGGACGCAGCTGCAGTTCCTATGGTATCTCCCTGAATTCCGCGCCACTCAAAGGACCTGATCAATTGGCGTCTTTTGTTTCCGTGCTTCTGCAATTTATGGAAAATCGCATCGCCGTGTCTGGTGATATTCGCGAAATGTATCACCAGATACTGAATAATGAAGAATACCAGCAATGCCAAAGATTTTTCTGGAATTATGGAACCAGCTCGGAACCCAACTTGTTTGTATTGAACGTCATGACATTTGGGGCCTGCAGCTCACCTAGCTGCGCACAATTCGTGAAGAATATAAACGCACAGCGGTTCGTCGATACACTTCCTGACGCGGTAGACGTGATCGTCCGTAAGCACTACCCAAGTAACAATTGAAGTTTTATAGCACGCTACAAATGCAATCTAAGTTTTATCAGCGGCTATAAAACTACCACAAAACCTCAATTGGGGTACGTCGATGATATGCTGGCAAGTGTAGAAACGGAAGATGAAGCAATACAATTGGCCAACCCAGGATTCTAATAGGAGTGCAACATTCACGTGTCGGAGCAGTACAAAAATGCAAAGAAGGTGGAGTGGAGGAACCAATTGCCATTAAAACCCGCTTAGGTTGGACGATATACGGATGTAGCTCCGATGCAATGGGAAATTCTCCAGTCTCACCTAGAATCAACCTCCACGTTTGTACTTGCAACGCAAAAGATGACGCTTTACACGCAATGATGAAAGAATATTTTTCAATTGACAGCATGGGAATATCACAGCCCACCAAAATAATACTCTTAAGTGAAATAAAACGTTCCGAAATGTTACTAAACGCAGGAACTCGCTTACGCGAAGATCGTTATGAGACCGTGTTACTCTGGAAATCTAACGATATTAGGCTGCCAGAGAGCAAATTCATGGCGTACCCCAGATTCCAGTGCCTAGAAAAACGTATGGCAAACGACGAACCTCTTGCGGAAACACTGAATATGACAATCCGAAACTACGTGATGCAAGGATATATCCGCAAACTGCCATCAGAAGAACTGGTCGTGAATCATCGAAGGATCTGGTATTTACCAATCTTTCCGGTGACAAATCCAAACAAGCTGGGAAAATCCGCATTGTATGGGACGCAGCTGCAGTTCCTATCTCCCTGAATTCCGCGCTACTCAAAGGACCTGATCAATTGGCGTCTTTTGTTTCCGTGCTTCTGCAATTTATGGAAAATCGCGTCGCCGTGTCTGGTGATATTCGCGAAATGTATCACCAGATACTGAATAATGAAGAATACCAGCAATGCCAAAGATTTTTCTGGAATTATGGAACCAGCTCGGAACCCAACTTGTTTGTATTGAACGTCATGACATTTGGGGCCTGCAGCTCACCTAGCTGCGCACAATTCGTGAAGAATATAAACGCACAGCGGTTCGTCGATACACTTCCTGACGCGGTAGACGTGATCGTCCGTAAGCACTACCCAAGTAACAATTGAAGTTTTATAGCACGCTACAAATTCAATCTAAGTTTTATCAGCGGCTATAAAACTACCATAAAACCTCAATTGGGGTACGTCGATGATATGCTGGCAAGTGTAGAAACGGAAGATGAAGCAATACAATTGGCGAAATCAGTACGACTCATTCATCAGAGCGGAGGTTTCGAGATCCGCAACTGGTGAAGTAATGCTGAAGGTGTTGTACCCTACAAAGCTCTGAATTTAGGAGAGGTGGATGTAGAAAAAGTTCTCGGTCTATGATGATGCACTCGTATGGACACCTTCAGATTCAAGTTTACATGGACGCGATACGTTAAGGCCTTGCTAACAAGTCAACGATGCCCAACCAAACGCGTGGTTCTGCGAACACTGATGGATATGTTGATCCTCTAGGATTCGTGGCACACTTCCTCATATATGTCTAAGTGCTACTACAGGAAATCTCACGTTCTGGTACCCATTAGGACGAAGCTAGTCGCCAAATGGAGCACCTGGCTTAAGCTTCTTCCTGAGGTCAAAACTGTTAAAATACCGAGATATTACCGGTTTACTACATCTATAAACAGAAATACTCACGTCCAACTCCACATATTTGTAGACGCAAGCGAAACTGGGTTCGGAGCAGTTGTATACTTGCGGTTCCAGAATGGTCAAAAGATCGAATGTTCTTTGCTAGGAGCAAAAACAAGAGTTGCCCCGCTAAAATATGTCTCCATACAAGACGGAATAACAAGCCGCAAGCATTGTCCCTCCCGATACAGAAACGATTTTTTTTTTGGACTGGCTCGCGCGATGTAATGTGTTGGCTCCAATCGGATCATCGTCGCTATAGCCAGTTCGTAGCTTGCAGAGTTAGTGAAATATTGAAGACAACTGAGATACACGAATGGAGATGGATTTCGACGCGTGACAATGTAGCCGATGAGGCAACAAAATGGCATCGTCTGCCAAAATTTAGCCCGGAAAGGCAATGGTACTGAGGCCCTGCATTCCTGTGGTCTCTGCAACAAGAATAGCCAGCTCAACGTTTTGCACCAGCTGCGACGAAGGAAGAGCTTCATACTCACTTACTACGAAATAATTTGCCTAGGCGTCACCCTGTGACTGATTTAATCGTCGCTTACCACCATGAAATATTTCATCATCCAAACCACGAGACCGTAGTGAATGAGATATTTCAAAAATATCGTATCGCTCGTCTACGTGTGGTCCACAACACAGCGCGAAGGAGCTGTCAGCGTTGTAAGGTGGAACGAGCGCAACCAATACCCCCCGCTATGGGCGATCTACCTGCTGCACGCCTGGCGGCTTACTCAAGACCACTTACGTTTGTTGGAGTAGATTTTTTCGGTCCCCTGACAGTAACCATAGGTCGAAGAAGGGAAAACGGTGGGGCTTACTTGTGACTTGCCTTACTGTACGAGCGATCCACCTGGAGGTCACCCATTCAATGAACACGAGCTCATGCATCTTAGCACTCCGAAATTTCATGGCCAGAAGAGGCGTTACTAGAGAAATCTTTAGCGATCACGGTACCAACTTCCAAGGAGCAAGCCGTGGGCTGCGCGAAGCTCTACAAGCGGTTGATATGGAAAAATGATGCAAGAGTTCGAGAGTACCGAAACAACGTGGAAGTTTATCCCACCTGCCAGTCCGCATATGGGTGGAAGCTGGGAAAGACAGACTGTAAAACAGAACCATTCTTTTGTAAAAAAAATATTGTCCAGTTTCTAATTATTACTTATTTAGTTACATTGTAAATAAAATTTATATCCTACTGTTTTATGGTTCGTTGGTATACTGGTCATGTATTCCTTCAGTATCAAATGGCGTGTCCGTCTGGATTGGCGTTTGAGAACTGGGTATATCCAATCCTCAAGTTGTAGTTACATTAGCCGTCGATCAATCGCTACGAAGACGTTCCGTTGGTATACCCAGATAGTTTTGTTTTCGCTACATTGAAGAAGGTGATACTCGATGCTATCCGTTTTATCAGGACAAATACTGCAGTCGGTGTCGGCTCGTCTATTCATTTTGTAGAGTAGCTCGTTGGTAATTATCTTGCGATGAACAACTGAATACCAAGCAGATCGTTGATCCGATTTTAGCAGCTTGGAGTAGATGAGTTTAAATACTTTCTTCCAGTCGCGTAGTGGATTCTCGCTCACTATTTTCGGTTCATTCAGTTGTTTTAGGAAGCTGCAGTATATTATACTGGAGCTAGGCGTTCTTGCGATTTCATCAGTTAGAAAAGCAGATTCTTTCACGACTGTTCGAATGTACTCATATTTCCGGGGTATGGCCAGTAGATTTGGGGGATTGGCGTTGTGTTCTAAGAAACTCCAAAGAACAGGGAGATCTGAAGTGATTTGTATCATTCGATTTGTCAGCAAAGCCTTGGCTTTGATCGGTGGTGAATGTAAATTTAACCCTCCTCTGTCTTTAGGAAGTATCAGCGTTTCGAAAGCTATCCTGGTCCATCCTTTCACATACCATAGAAATGATCCAATTCTCGTATGGAGGTATTTATCAAAATGACTTTTTGTACGAGATTCATATTTCGGACGTTGTTCATCCACATACATGTTTGGAACCTTCGTAAAACCGAGCCCAATTGCGGTCAACTGTACCGGAGAAGGCTTCAGCAAAATGTATTCCGAGGATTTTCACTGTGTTTTGTATCTGCAAGCACTCATTTTGTGGTGTCAAGTTTATCAAACCGATCCTTATGGCTTTAGTTTTCTAGGTGTTTATTCTTGCCCCAGAAACAAATCCGAATACTGCAAAGGTGTTTAGAACAGCTCGCACATGATAGTCACTGCCGAGAAACATAGAAATATCATCAGCGTAGGCGTTTAAAGCAGCATATGGAAATGCAGTTTATCAAGCAGTGGTTGCAAATAGATTACAAACAAAAGCATTGATAGTGGATCCCCTTGTCGTACCGATCTCTCTATTTTTATTTCATTTCCCAGTTTGCCATTGATAAGCGCCCTTGAAAAACTGTTGTTTGTACAGTACAATAGAAGGTTAACCAGATCAGGATTAAAATTCATTTTTGCCATGGTACTTGCCAGGAACTTGTACTCTACCCTATCAAAAGCATGGTCGAAACCAAAAGCAACCAGCAGTGCATTCCCACGTCTCGCTTACAGTTCACAACAGCGGTCAAGTATTCGAGCAGTGGCTTCAAATATGTTACATTGGAGCATTTTTGGTGTTTTGATAGCACCAAAGGGAGCAAGGGATTCATTCTGTTTTTAATTATTCTAGCGAATATTTTGCAGTCCACATTCAGGAGTGAAATCGGTCTGAAAGCTTTGACGCTGTTATCGCCCTTCTTTTTCCTAACAAGCACTACTACTCCATCAAAGAATTCTTTGGGAGCATTGAACATTGCTTCGTTGATGACAAAAGTAAACTCTCTCTCAATCACTTGCCATGCGTTTAGGTAGAACTCCTTTGGCAAGCCATCGTTGCCGGGTGATTTCCGTGAGCTGCTCGATTTGATTGCTTGTAGAATTTCTCCTAAAGAAATTTCATCCATTACTCGCAGATTGTCCTCATTTTCACTCGGGATGCGCTGTGTTGGGTTGAAGTCGTCGTTCTCGACCGGGTGCGTGGAAGAGTACAAACTAACAAAGTATTCTTGCACACGCATTTGGCTCTCGTATTGTATCATCTCCATTCTGCAGTATATTAATCGAGGTTTCGGTTCGTCGGCTCTTCTGGTTTGCTATGTGAAAAATGGATGTGTTTTATCCTTCTATGTATATTTCGTTCCAACACCGCGTGCGATGTGCATAGCTACAATGTAAAGAGAGCATCCGTCCTTTAATGTGATTGATTGTTTCCAGTTGACGGGGATCGCCATAATACCGATCATATGCTGAACGAAGTATGGCGTATTACAATTCCATTGTGTCATGGAATGAGCGCCTTTGAATGGACGATTTACATTTTAGGAAGATCAGTTTAGGTTTCACGAATTGAATCCACCAGTCTATCCAAGTACGATAATTTCGTCGATGCCTTGTCCACATTTCACGTGCAGTTTCTCAATGATCGCCGGATCATCAAACAGGCTTGGATGCATACGCCATATTCCCCGACCAGGTGGATTTCCAAGTGTTGGAAGAACAGTGCGAATTGTGTATGCTTTGTGGTCTGAAAAAGCCGTTGCAGCAAAATTTGCGGTTCGAATCTATCCTCGCATATTCGGTGTGACAAGAATCCTATCTATCCTAGAGGCAGAGTCCGATTTGATAAAGGAGAATTCAACATGTTGGCGGTTTAAAAGCTCCCAGCTGTCGTCTACACTTGAGGCAGTCATGAATCGTTTTAGCATTAGACTATGCGCGTTTGAGCCAGTAGCATCTTTTTGGTTTACTACCGAATTGAAATCACCACCAATGATGACAGTGTTCGTAGCATTATAGAAGTAGTATGGTAAAACTGTGCTGCAGAAATTTTCCCTTGCGTTGCGATTTTGAGTTCCCGATGCTGCGTACACATTAATGAAAGTTACGCCATTGATCCGTGCACTGATTAACCTTGAATCCATGCTTCTGTCTACATGGGTGAAGGTGAGAAAACTTCGTGCTGCAATCGCTGTTCCTCTTTTGTGCTCGTCTATATTGTACTCAACGAGGAAGCCTGGTATGTTGAGATGTATCGTTGCCACTTCTTGCAGGAATATGACATCAAGTTCAGCGGATCGGATGAATGAATTTAGGGCGTCGAGCTTTGTCCCATTTGTCACTGCGTTCATGTTGATTGCAGCAATCTTGTAGCTCCTCATATCAGACATTTGATCGTTGAGAAGGCGGCTCGTTGATATGTTTGCGCCTCCAGCTGAGCGTTGTCACGATAGCTGCGACACGAAAACCAGCGGAGCAGCTTGAGCAGGTGGCTGGGAAAGTTAAAATCTTGCTGAAGATGGCAGTATCATATGTTGCTTCAGCGGGGCATTTTTTTTTTGTTTCGCCGACGCAACGAATGGCAGCAGCGTTCAGCTGCAGCGGGTAAAGCTGGGAACGGTGGAATCTTGCTAAAGGTGGTAGTGTCATGTGTTGCTTCGACGGGACATATACTGTCCAAAAAGCTTATCGTGGAAACTGGCGACCCGGCTGACATTTTCGTTTTATGCACAGCCGCAATTGGCGAAGTCAGTACGACTCATTCATCAGAGCGGAGGTTTCGAGATCCGCAACTGGTGAAGTAATGCTGAAGGTGTTGTAGTAGCTTTAAATGCAGACGGTGGATCTTTACCCTACAAAGATCTAAATTTAGGAGAGGTGGTTGTAGAAAAAGTTCTCGGTCTATGATGATGCACTCGTATGGACACCTTCAGATTTAAGTTTACATGGACGCGATACGTTAAGGCCTTGCTAACAAGTCAACGATGCCCAACCAAACGCGAGGTTCTGCGAACACTGATGGATATGTTGATCCTCTAGGATTCGTGGCACACTTCCTCATATATCTCTAAGTGCTACTACAGGAAATCTCACGTTCTGGTACCCATTAGGACGAAGCTATCAGAAGTGATCTATTCGCCAAATGGAGCACCTGGCTTGAGCTTCTTCCTAAGGTCAAAACTGTTAGAATACCGAGATATTACCGGTTTACTACATCTATAAACAGAAATACTCACGTCCAACTGCCATCACAGCCGGCGGACGCTTGCGTACGTTTTCTCCGACTGGACAGATAGCCGCTGAGTGTCGTTACGGTGGCGCTTTGAGTATGGAGAGATGGAAACAGGGAATCGAAAGATGCTGCTTTCACATCCAGTTTGTTGCTGCTGCAGTTGATGAGTGCAGTGAAGTAACACTGTATTCTGCATTTGTTTCTGTTTCGCCGACACGACGAATAGCAGCAGGGCTTAGCGGCAGCAGGGGAAGCTGGGAACGGTGGAAACTTGCTGAGGGTGGTAGTATCATTTGTTGCTTCGGCGGGACATATACTACCCAAGATGCTTACCAGGACACCCAAAATTTCTGTTTCCAGATACAATTTGTTGTTTGAGACGCATAGCAGGTCGATTTATCATCACGAACTGTAAATGTGTGCAGCTGCATTTCATTGTTGAACCGACGGGGCAGGTCAGAGGATTGCACTGTGATGTCTTTTCTGCTGCGCAGACAGGGTCAGGAAATGCAGGACACAAAAACGTCGACAACAGCTGATAATGATCGAAGTTTGCGAGGCAGTTGACAACGGTTCGTCATAACAGTTTTAGCCTTCGCCTTGAAAGGTTGTGTTTGCTGATTGGTTGTAGCAACCAAGGCTGTGCAAGCCGTGAATAGGCTAGAAGTATGTGTACCGTTTCAGTATTTGATGCCGTGTTGGTGCGGAGACAGGCAGGATTGTTGGCTGCGAGAGCGGTCGTTTGGTGGTGGTACCACGCGATAAGCGAGTGTTGGTGCGAAGGCAACGAAGTCTCAGGTAAGCGGCGCCCCACCTTGGTGGTAGTAGTGGTTGCGCTGCATACAACCGGCGCTTGCGACGGAGTGAGACAGAGCTGCATCTGGTTGGTGAAGCGGCTCGCTTCATCATCATTCATTCATCCGTATTAGTGCAGATACGGGATTTTGAGTATTTGTTTACCTAGCCACGCTGCGTAGTAGAGGAATACCTCTGGACCCACAGGTAAGCGGCGGCCCCACCTTGGTGGTGGTAGTGGTTACGCTGCATACAGTCGGCGCTAAGTGAGACAGAGCTGTATCTTGTTGGTGAAGCGTCTCGCTTCATCATCACTTATTCATCTGTGCTAGTGCAGAAACGGGCTTTTGTGTATTTGTGAACCTAGCCACGCTGCGTAGTAAGAAAATACCCCTGGACCCACAGGTAAACAGCGGCTCCATCTTGGTAGTGGTGGTTGCGCTGTGTTCAACCCGAGCGTGACAGAGGGAGACAGCGTGAATCTGCAACTCTTCGAAGGACAGGTAGATTTTAATATAATTTTGCTAGTGTTAGTATTTAATTTACTTACTGTGTATGGTAGGCGAGATGGAGGATAGTGAGATGGCATCCTCCATTTCACAAGAGCAAAATTCTTCTGATCCTCCTCCCTCAACTCCCCTTAGAATAAAATTATACCCCCAAGGGTCTTCTAGACCTTGGCAGGTTTTCTTCAGGCGGAAAGGAAAGCCATTAAACCTTGTGCAAATTGCACGGGATCTGACTTTACGATTTTCTGCTGTAACAGAGATCGTGAAAGTAAATAAAGACAAACTTCGAGTTAGCATTGATAACATTAGACAAGCTAACGAGATAGTAGCCTGCGAACTCTTCACGCGTGAATATAAAGTTTATATACTTTCGCGCGATATAGAATGCGATGGAGTCATCTCCGAACCCAGCCTCGCTGCCGAGGATATACTTAAGCATGGTGTTGGTTGTTTCAAGAACGCCCTGCTTAATAAGGTAAAAATACTCGATTGTAAGCAATTGTACTCAGTATCACATGAAGAAGAGAAAAAAGTTTACCGACCATCCTATTCATTTCGTGTAACTTTCGCTGGGTCTGCTTTGCCTAGCCATGTTCTTATTAATAAAATTCGTCTCCCCGTTCGCCTTTTCATCCCTCGTGTGATGAATTGCCTCAATTGTAAACAGCTTGGCCACACAGCCACTTACTGTTCCAATAAGGTACGGTGTGGCAAATGTGGGGGGCCTCATCAAGAGGATACATGCAATAAAAACTTAGAAAAATGTTTACATTGCGGAGAAACTTCACACGAGCTCCTTGCATGTCCCATATATAAATTGCGGGAGGAGAAAATTAAACGATCCTTGAAGGAGAGATCTAAGCGCTCTTATGCAGAAATACTGAAAAATGCTACTCCTGAACCCACGGTCCCAGAAAACAGATACGCTATTCTATTGCCGAAAGAGTCTGACTCTGACGAAGCGTCGGAAGGTACATCATTTGTTTTACCTAGAGGATCCAGGAAAAGAAAACAATCCTCTTTTCCCAAACTGCCAAGCAAGGGCCATAAAATTTCTTCTCCAACAAATAAATTGCGGCCAAAGCTAAAGAATTCCGATGCAATACCGAAGCCAGTCCCTCCCGGTTTTGGTAATGTACAATCCAAACAGAACACCATTACTGGAAATAATAAAACTTCAACTTCCTCCGAGCCTCAACCGGGGATAGGTTTATTGAAATTTTCTGAAATTGTTGATTGGATTTTCAAAGCATTCAATATTTCTGAACCACTAAAAAGTATACTTTCAGCGTTCCTCCCAACAATTAGAACATTTTTAGAGCAGCTGATTGCTCAATGGCCCATCCTTGCAGCGATTGTATCTTTCAATGGGTAATTCACCTCCTCCAATGAAAGATTCCATCACTGTTTTACAGTGGAATTGCAGAAGTATCATACCTAAAATTGACTCCTTACAAATTTTGCTGCATAATTTGAAATGCGATTCTTTTGCTTTATGTGAAACATGGCTTACCTCAAACATTAATTTCAACTTGAATTTCAACATTATTCGCCTAGACCGAGACACCCCATATGGAGGAGTGCTTCTAGGAATTAAAAAATTGCTATTCTTTCCATAGAATTAACATCCTTTTGTTTGCGGGCATTGAGGCTGTAGCTGTCCAAACGAATATTAAAGGCAAAGACATGTCTATCGCTTCTATATATATACCTCCCAAAGCTCAAATTGGACAACGTCAGATTTCTGAGGTAGTGAAATCCATGGCTGCTCCGCGGCTGATACTGGGAGACTTCAACTCGCACGGAGTATTGTGGGGTTCCCTCTTCAATGATAATCGATCCTCTTTGATATACAATGTTTGTGACGAGCTCAATATGACAGTTTTAAATACAGGCGAAGCAACACGCTTTCCCAGACCACCCGCACGACCAAGTGCATTAGATCTATCTCTATGCTCGACATCACTTCGGTTAGATTGCACGTGGAAGGTTGTACCTGATCCTCACGGTAGCGATCATTTGCCAGTCGTTATTTCAATTAACAGTAAATTAGGCCTCATGAATTCAATCAATGTCCCTTATGACTTGACACGAAATATTGATTGGAAAAAATACCAATCTTTAATTTCCACTTCTCTTGTTTCGACGGAAGAGCTACCACCTACCGAAGAATATGAATTTCTAGCAGGTTTGATCATTTAAGCAGCAGAACAAACGTGAATGACATTGATAATTGTATTGTCAGTCCATGCACTCTAAGGCAACTTGCAGATGATGGCGTGGTTTCTGTTACAGGACCAAAAGCCATAAATTTACAACAACCACTGCAAGATAGTTTGGATAATTTATCAAGTTGGGCTTTGAAGTTAGGCATCGATTTCTCTACGGAGAAAACAGAGTTGGTTGTTTTTTTCAAGGAAGCGTGATCCAGCTCAGCTTCAGCTTCAGTTGGTTGGTAGAACGATAGCCCAAGTCATGACCTTTAAATATCTCGGAATTTGGTTCGATTCTAAAGGTACATGGGGAGGCCACATTAGGTATCTGATAAAGAAGTGCCAACAAAGGATAAATTTTCTCCGAACAATAACCGGATCTTGGTGGGGTGCTCATCCAAGTGACGTGATAAGATTGTATCAAACAACGATACTTTCAGTAATGGAATATGGGTGCTTCTGTTTCCGTTCAGCTGCAAACACTCACATTGTTAAATTGGAACGAATACAGTATCGTTGTTTACGAATCGCCTTAGGTTCCATGCAATCGACACATACGATGAGTCTTGAAGTTCTAGCGGGAGTTCTTCCCCTAAAAGATCGATTCTGGGATCTCTCCTCTCGTTTACTTATACGATGTGAGGTTATGAATCTACTTGTAATTGAAAATTTCGAAAGACTTGTCGAGCTTCAATCCCAAAGCAGATTCATGACAGTGTACTTCAATCACATGTCACAAGAAATAACGCCTTCTAGTTATGTTCTGACATGTGTTAATATACTAGATACTCCCGATTTCGCTTTATTTTTCGACACGTCCATGCAAGAGGAAATTCGTGGAATCCCGGATCACCAGCGCTCTCTGGAGATCCCTAAAATATTCATAAGTAAATACCAACACATTGACTGCCATAAAATGTTCTACACTGATGGGTCACGAATCAATGAGGCCACTGGCTTCGGTATTTTCAACAATAACACCTCGATCTCTTTCAAGCTTGCAGAACCTGCCTCCGTTTATACAGCCGAACTAGCAGCAGTTCACTATAGTCTGTAAAACATTGATACTGTACTTCCGAGCCATTATTTCATCCTCACAGATAGCCTCAGCACAATTAAGGCACTACGCTCATTAAAGCTTGATAATCACGCTCCGTTCTTTTTGAAGAAGATACGAGAATACTTAACTAAATTAACAAATAAATCTTATCAAATTACCTTAGTGTGGATTTCCGCTCATTGCTCCATACCGGGTAATGAGAGAGCGGATAATTTAGCCAAAATAGGGGCGCTGGACGGTGACATCTATGAAAGACCTATTACCTTCAATGAATTTTATAGCGCTTCTCGTCAGAGGACGTTTACTAGTTGGCAAACATCATGGGACAATGGAGATCTGGGACGGTGGTTGCACTCAATTATCCTTAAAGTATGAACGAAGGCATGGTTCAAAGGGTTGGATGTAAGTCGAAACTTCATTCGTGTGATGTCTAGACTCATGTCCAACCATTATACGTTGAATGCGCATCTCCGCCGTATTGGGATCGCAGAAGATAATCAATGTGCTTGCGGAGAGGGTTACGAAGGCATTGAACATGTAGTTTGGTCTTGCACTGAATATCGTGAAGCCAGATTCCAATTAATAGACTCCTTACGAGCCAGAAGAAAACCACCCTATGTACCTGTTCGTGATATCCTCGCTTTACGAGATCTTACATACATGAGCCATATTTATCATTTCCTGAAAACATTAAATATTCAAATATAATTATCCCCACAATGTTTCTAGTTTTTTCCCTTGCTACCCACAAACAATTTAGATTTCTTCGCAGTTAGTTAAGTTAGAAAAAACGATATAAATAAAGAAAAAAATAAACAAAGATTACAGAAAAACTATCAATAGGTTTACAATGAAATTCGAAAGGGAAGGGGAGGGCGTGAAAGGAGGACGAGAGGAGAAAGAATAGAGTATATTAAAAACATTCAAAATGATGATTATCCTCAGTGTTTAGCATTAGAAAGTGAATTTTTTTTTATAACGAGATAGTCTTAAGAACCTTTGTAACATGTTATGTAAAAAAACCCCGGCGTAAAAAAGCTTTTGCAAATGCCGTGTCAAATAAACGTTTTATGAAAAAACGGTTCGTCGGTAGCGGGAGCAGGTAATAAATTTGCACTTTTTTTCTTGATATGATGAGATCGGTGAGCACCGGGTACAGCAGCAGAGGCACAAACGGGGAAGAAACAATTGTCTCAATCATTTGTTTGTTGTTGCTGTGATGAGGCTGGTTCAGGGTAGTTTTTCTATTTACTGTTTGTTGCGCGAAGTCGATCGTGTGTGATCTAGCCGTGTGTCATTCCGGGACGGCCTTTTTCGTTGTTTCTTCTTAATCCTTTCATCTTTAGCTATACATCTGAGGATTTTAGGCTATATAAGATGATACTGACATTTTTACTGAATTTGTTTTCATATCCGATATTTCATATATTTTTAAACACAAACTTGAAAATTCTTGTGAATAAATCAAAAGCATCGAAACAAGTTTGTATTTGTAATGGAGCGTCTGCATCCAATTACCATTCGATTGAGAGGTGTTCCGAAAAAAAAACAATCTTTGTGCCGGTCTGACGCATATTCATGATATATTTTATAACTTTAACGAATGTTTGCTTCAAATAGAACCTCACAATTTTGATTCAATGAAATATGTATCTGAAGGTTTTTTTTGCGAAAAATCTTTTTGAAGAAGAGTTGCCATTTTTGTGGTCTGTATGGCAAAATAGCAGTTTTCGTCATACCGTTTTATTACAAAGCGTCGAAGCAAGCTGTGGATTCTTAGTTTGGGTAATATAATGTCAATACTCAATATACTAGCACATGAAGCTGTCATCTCAGCGTATTTAGATTTACAGTTACATTGTTGCAGCACTCGAAAAGTTTGTATTTCTGAATAAAATTGATCAATATGCTTTGGATTTTTCATGCTATTACTGTAAGAAGGTATGAAATATTACCGGGCCTTAGAGGCCCGGCTTGCCTTTTAGCGTTAGGATTTTAGCTTGCCTTAACAAGGGTTAAAAATTATTCATAATCTAGTTAACCTTAAAGTGAAAACCACTGAACTCAGCTGAAGAAACTTACACTGCTGGTCAATAAAATAGGTGTGAGATAAAAGTACATGAAATTCTGAGTTTTCTCTAAAAATATGTTCATATTCAAATATTTTATAGCTAGGCACAGTCGTAAATATGAAAAAGAACACTTTTATTTGTAAATTAAATGTTATGCTTTTTTGTAACTCTTTCTTCTCCATGAAATCCAAAAAAGTACCTGGTCAATGAAATAGGTGTATTGTAATCCATTGCATTAAAATTTTTCAAATCCAATGATTTTAAGACTTCAAAATTTTTAACAACTAGTAACCTGTGTAAACTCCCTTATTCAACCAAATTTTATCCATTTGTCTTGGCATTGAGTCATTCAAACGCTGATAAATTTCCGTTGGTATAGGGTAGCATTCCTTTTAAGCTGCTTCCCACAAACGATCCTTATTTGTGAAATTTCGATCGAATAACTTCTTTTTAAGTACATTCCGTAAATTTTCTACGGGATTGATGACAGGAGATTGGCATGGTCCGAAATTATAGTCCCGAAGTAATTCCTTTACATACTTCGATGTGTGTTTTTGGTCAATAACTTGCTGAAACCGTCATGTAAAGGCACATTATCTTTGGCATAGGACTGCATGACATCCTTAAGGATGTCCATCCTTTAGCCTTGCATTCGAATCTTGCCATTATAGTGGCGTTGCAAAGAATAGGACCTGCGCCATTCCACGAAAAGCAAGCCCCAAACCTCATTATTCTCGCCTCCGTGCTTTACCATATTTTGCGTGTGTCGCAGATCAAACTGTTTGCACTTTGGACGTTTAACGTTTCGTTGTGCATCGGAGGAAAACAGGTTTATTTTTGATTCGTCCCTCCGAAGGATATGTCGCCATTTTTTGATTCCTTCTGAACCAGGCCCATTAACGCTGTTGAAAAGCAAATTGCATTTTTCTTCAAAGGCTTTGGCTTCGAAATAGTGGAACCTTCTTAGCAATTCTTTCTGAAGGTTTGAAATTTTACGGCCTACAGCAAACTGTTCTCGGACCTACCACTTTTCCAATTTGTGCTGAATTGGTCTTGGATGACGCGAATGGATCAGATTTCGCTAAAATTGCAATACGAAGGTCAGCTGCTGTAGACGTCTTCTTGGGTTGTTTGCATGTTTCCTTTTTTCAAAGGTTTTAAGGCATTTGTAACGAAGTTTTCGGCACGCCGCAGTGTATTCGCGATTTATTTATACGTCTTATCTACTTGAACAAAATTTCTTAGCAAAACTCGTTCCACTTGAGTGCAGTGAGATGCTCGACCCATTCTATAACAAATCTTTGACTTATTCAACATTTAAGTACATTTACTAATATGCTGAATTCAAACTTCACCAAATAAAACGTATAATGGAATTATGTAAAATAATAACACGTTAATATATTTCACACACCTATTATATTGACAAGACGAGAAAGCCTGCGGCAGTCTTGTTTTGCATCTTGATAAAGATTGCAAATATAATCAGCGCCAACAACCCACTAGTAACTTGACAGATCCCAAGGCTTCTGTGTGCGGTAGGTGTGATTGAGACTGCTGCAACTTGGTATGCGTAATTGAGAGAAAAACAAAATAATCTATCACACCCTATTTTATTGGCCAGCAGTGTAGCTATACTAGCAATACTAGCCGCCCATAGAGGTATGACATAATGAATTCAATCATATTTATGCACATGAAACTATAGGTAAAATTATATCTGGAAAACAGCCAGTTTATTCTTTCAACGGCCAGCGCTACTGCTCGTCCACTTAAAAGATATTTCATGCAAGTCGCTATTTTGTTTCATTGGACTATGATTAATATGATATATTCGGCAGGATTTATATAACTCGCCGACATACCGTACATCAATAAACGAGTTTATAAAACCAGAACCGTCTTTAGTGAAATAACAGCGTCAAAGGCCACTTACGACCGTTCTTGATACCCCTGGGGATCTTGCAAAGCGCCTAAGTAAATGGCATACCTATTTCTCAACGAATTATTTACCGATTTTTACTAACTTGGTCTCAAATGAAAGGTACGTTCCCATTGGCTGCTATTGAATTTCTAATTGATCTGACTTACGGCTCCGGAATTACAGGGTGATGAGTCTGAAGACGCGGCAAATTCTGATTTCAACGTACACTACGGTGCACGTAAAAAGGTGAATTTTTTTCCAAAATGTTACCACAACTGCTTGGATTTGTAGTTCTACGTCACTAATAGTCATTCAAAGTCTCTATGGTCACATTGGCCACCATTGACGGTTCCGGAAGCCCAGAATAACAGATTAAACAGTTACATTGATTTCTCAGTGATGGGTGGACCGATTTGACCAAACTCAGGTGAACGGTGTAACGTCCCTGAAAACTGTTATTAATTTTTTTTCCATCCGACTTCCGGTTGCAGAGTTACGGGTTGTGGAGTGTGGTGACAGAGAAAGCTCCTATTCAAACCGATACTTCGATGAATTCAAAAAAGATTTAAAAAGGTGTATCAATCCTATAGACTGCTATGAAATTTCAAACGGATCGGTTACATGGTTCCGGAAACATATAATGAATCGTCCGATCATATAAGAAATTCCCATATAAGCCGAAACTAAAATTTTTATTTGAAAGGCGGGACCCCATGAAATTTCAGAAATCGATTTCGTATTTTTGATACCAAATGTCGTTAAAATGCATGAAACGATGTGATTTTATGTTTTCCCGAAAACATTTTTGCCTTTTTCTTATAAAGGAATGCTATGCAATCACTCCAGAAATCGATTATCAAACCGATTCGATTCAGTTCGTCGAGATCGCAAAATGTCTGTGTGTATGTATGTGTGTCAAATAATGCCACTGAATTTTCTCATAGATGGCTGAGTCGATCTGCACAAACTCAGTTTCAAATGAACGGTATAACGCTCCCATAAGACGCTATTGATTTTTTAGTTGAACGTACTTCCGGTTCCGGAGTTACGGGTTGAAAAGTGTGGTAACACAGCAAATTTCCATATAAATTGGTAACCCTATGATATCCGAATGATGTAATACATATTCAAATACATTTAACATTACTCTAGATCACTAATGACCAATTAAAGTAGTTTTGACAACATTTGGTCACCTATGACGGATTTTGATGCCCCCGGGGAACTCACTAAATTCCCGAGCTAATGTCACACCTGTTTTCCAGCAAACTCTTAACCGATATTTACAAACTTTTTTTCAAATGAAAGATATAATACTTCCATTGACTGCTATTTTTTTTTCCATACGTTTATTTGACACGGCATTTGCAAAAGCTTTTTACGCCAGTTTCTTTTTTTACATAGCACATTACAAAAATCCTTAAGACTAATTTTAACTATACTAGTACTTTGTCTAAAACTAACACTGAAATCACTTTATTGTTTGCTTTTTTCCTTACATTGTTGTATTTCATAATGATCTAGTATTTTCGGGTGTATTTATTTACTTTTTTTCTGTTATTGTCTGAAATTAAAAACTAAATATTCTAGGACACTGTAATTGGTGAATGATTAGCCTTGGATGAGAGTATGAGGAGATGAATTTAATTAAATTTTGACAGATGCTGTTTTTAGAAAATGATAGATAAGTTCCATGTATAGAGGATCGCGATACGCCAGGATGTCTCTAACAGGAACATGGATTGATCTTCCTCGGACTTGTAAAGAATCTACTAATTGTGATCTGGCTTCACGATATTCAGTGCAGGACCAAACAACATGCTCAATGTCATGGTAACCTTCTCCACAAGCACAATGATTACCCTCAGCGAGCCCAATACGACGGAGATGCGCATCTAAAGTATAATGATTGGACATGAGCCTAGACATCACACGGATGAAGTCCCGACTTACATCCAATCCTTTGAACCATGCCTTCGTTGATACTTTAGGGATAATTGAGTGTAGCCATCGTCCCATATCTCCATTGTCCCAAGATGTTTGCCAACTAGCAAGTGTCCTCTGTCGAGAAGCGCTATAAAATTCATTGTAAGCGATGGGTCTTTCATATATTTCACCATCTAGTGCACCAATCTTGGCTAAATTATCAGCTTTCTCATTGCCCGCAATAGAGCAATGGGCGGGGAGCCACACTAGGGTAAATTTATAACATTTTCTTGTCAGGTTACTCAGAGATTCTCGTATCTTCCCCAAAAAGAATGGATCGTGGTTATCAATCCTCTTTGAGCGTAGAGCTGCAATTGTGCTGAGACTATCAGTGAGGATAAAGTAATGGTTCGGGGGTAAAGTATTCATTATTTGAAAACTATAGTGAACTGCTGCTAGTTCCGCTATATAAACAGAGGCGGGTTCTGCAAGTTTGAGAGAAATTGAAAAATTATTGTTGAAAATACCGAAACCAGTGGCCTCACTGATTCGTGACCCATCAGTGTAAAACATTTTAAGGCAGTCTATGTGTTGATATTTGCTTGTGAATATTTTAGGGATCTCCCGCGAGCGTAGATGATCCGGAATTCCACGAATCTCTGCTTGCATGGACGTGTCGAAGAATAAAGTGGATTCAGGAGTATCTAGTATATTGACGTATGTGGGAACATACCTAGCAGGCGTTATTTCTTGTGACATGTGATTGAAATACACTGTCATGAATCTGGTTTGGGATTGAAGCTCGACAAGTCTTTCAAAATTTTCAATTACCAGTGGGTTCATAACCTCACATCGAATAAGTAAACGAGAGGATAGATCCCAGAATCGGTCTTTTAAAGGAAGAACTCCCGCTAGTACTTCAAGACTCATCGTATGGGTCGACTGCATGCAACCTAAGGCGATTCGTAAACAACGATACTGTATCCGTTCCAGTTTAATAATGTGAGTGTTCGCAGCTGAACGGAAACAGATGCACCCATATTCCATTACTGAAAGTATTGTTGTTTGATACAATCTTATCATGTCACTTGGATGAGAACCCCACCATGATCCAGTTATTGTTCGCAGAAAATTTATCCTTTGTTGGCACTTCTTTATCAGATACCTAATGTGGCCTCCCCATGTACCTTTAGAATCGAACCAAATTCCGAGATATTTAAAGGTCATGACTTGGGCTATCGTTCTACCAACCATCTGAAGCTGAAGCTGAGCTGGATCACGCTTCCTTGAGAAAACGACCAACTCTGTTTTCTCCGTAGAGAAATCGATGCCCAGCTTTAAAGCCCAAATTGATAAATTATCCAAGCTATCTTGCAATGGTTGTTGTAAATTTATAGCTTTTGGTCCTGTAACAGAAACCACGCCATCATCTGCAAGTTGTCTTAAAGTGCATGGGCTGACAATACAATTATCAATGTCATTCACGTAAAAATTATAGAGAAGGGGGCTTAGACAAGAGCCTTGTGGGAGGCCCATGTAACTTATTCTGAGTGTCGCCAAATCGCCATATGAAAAATGCATGTGCTTTTCTAACAATAAATTGTATAAATAATTATTTAATATCGGTGAAAGACCACATTGATGTAGCTTCTCCGAGAGAACATCAATGGAGACTGAGTCGAATGCTCCTTTTATGTCTAAGAACACAGACGCCATTTGTTCTTTTTTTGCGTAAGCGAGTTGGATTTCTGACGAAAGTAGCGCCAGACAATCATTCGTTCCCTTTCCCCTCCGAAAACCAAACTGGGTATCTGATAGCAAGCCGTTCGCCTCAACCCAATTGTCGAGACGTCGTAGGATAATTTTTTCCAACAATTTCCTGATGCAGGATAGCATTGCAATCGGTCGATACGAGTTATGATCGGAGGCTGGTTTTCCCGGTTTTGGAATTGCGATAACTCTCACTTGTCTCCAGTCGTGCGGGACAATGTTCTGCTCAAGAAGCTTGTTGAATAAATTCAACAAGCGTCTTTTTGCTAGGTCAGGCAGATTCTTCACCAAGTTGAATTTAATTCTGTCTAGTCCCGGAGCATTATTGTTGCATGAGAGGAGTGCAATTGAGAATTCCATCATTGTCAAAGGCGAATCTATGAAATCGTTACTTGTGGGAGCATCGCGAGTGATTTTCTGCGCAGGAGCAGAATCGGGACAAATTTTCTTGGCAAAATTAAATATCCAACGATTCGAAAAATCTTCGCTTTCATTAGTCACGTTTCGATTCCTCATTCTTCTGGCTGTGTTCCAAAGAGTACTCATTGATGTTTCTCTTGACAAGCCATTAACGAAGTGTCTCCAATAACTAGATTTTTTGGCACGACGTATACTGTCAAATTTGTTTTGCAAAATGAAATAATTTTCAAAGTTCTCACGTATACCCCCTTTCTGTTTCATAATTTCTTTGTAGGCAACTTGTTTAGCTTCATATGCATCAGAGCACTCTTTGTCCCACCAAGGATTAGGGGGCCGTCTATTTATTGTCATTCCAGGATTGCATTTCGTTTGGGCTTGTTCTGCTGCTTCAATAATTAAACCCGCTAAGAATTCATATTCTTCGGTAGGGGGTAGCTCTTCTGTCGAAGCAAGAGAAGTGGAAATTAATGTTTCGTATGTTTTCCAATCAATATTTCGTGTTAAGTCATAAGGAACATTGATTGAATTCGTAAGGCCTAATTCACTGTTAATTGAAACAACGATTGGCAAATGATCGCTACCGTGAGGATCAGGTACAACCTTCCACGTGCAATCTAACCGAAGTGATGTCGAGCACAGAGATAGATCTAATGCACTTGGACGTGCAGGAGGTCTGGGGATGCGTGTTGTTTCGCCAGTATTTAAAACTGTCATATTAAATTCGTCACAAACATTGTATATCAAAGAGGATCGATTATCATTGTAGAGGGAACCCCACAATACTCCGTGCGAGTTGAAGTCTCCCAGTATCAGACGCGGAGCAGCCATGGATTCCACTACCTCAAAAATTTGACGTTGTCCAATTTGAACTTTGGGAGGTATATATATATAGAAGCGATAGACATGTCTTTGCCTTTAATGTTCGTTTGGACAGCTACAGCCTCAATGCCCGAAAACAAGGGGATGTTAATTCTATAGAAAGAATAGCACTTTTTAATTCCTAGAAGCACTCCTCCATACGGGGTGTCTCGGTCTAGGCGAATAATGTTGAAATCATTTAAGTTGAAATTAATGTTTGAGGTAAGCCATGTTTCACATAGAGCAAAAGCATCGCATTTTAAATTATGCAGTAAAATTTTTAAGGAATCAATTTTAGGTATGATACTTCTGCAATTCCACTGTAAAACAGTGATGGAATCTTTCATTTGAGGAGGTGAATTACCCATTGAAAGATACAATCGCTGCAAGGATGGGCCATTGAGCAATCAGCTGCTCTAAAAATGTTCTAATTGTTGGGAGGAAAGCTGAAAGTATACTCTTTAGTGGTTCAGAAATATTGAATGCTTTAAAAATCCAATCAACAATTTCAGAAAATTTCAATAATCCTACCCCCTGCTGAGGCTCAGAGGAAGTCGAAATTTTATTATTTCCAGTAATGGTGTTCTGTTTGGATTGTACGTTCCCAAAACCGGGCGGAATTGATTTTGGTTTTGAATCGGAATTTTTCGGTTTTGGGCGCAGTTTATCTATTGGTGGAGAAATTTTAAGGCCTTTTCTTGGCAGCTTGGGAAAAGAAGACTGTTTTCTTTTTCTGGAATTTCCGGGTAAAACAAATGATGTACCTTCGCACGCTCCGTCAGAGTCAGACTGTTCCGAAAATAGAGATGCGTAAGTGTTTTCTAAGAAGATGGGTTTAGGGGTAGCATTTTTCAACATTTCTGCATAGGAGCGCTTAGACCTCTCCTTCAAGGATCGTTTAATTTTATCCTCACGCAATTTATAAATGGGGCATGCAGGGAGCTCATGTGAGTTTTCTCCGCACATTAAACATTTTTCTGAATTTTCATTGCATGTATCCTCTTGATGAGAACCCCCACATTTGCCACACCGTGCCTTATTGGAACAGTAAGTGGCTGTGTGGCCAAGCTGTTTGCAATTAAGGCAATTCATTACACGAGGGATAAAAAGGCGAACAGGGAGACGAATCTTATCGATAATGACATAGTTGGGCAGCGCAGACCCAGCGAAAGTCACTCGAAATGAGTCAGACAGTCGATAAACTTTTTTATCTCCTTCGTGTGATACTGAATGCAATTGCTTGCATTCAAGTATTTTTACGTCTTTAAGTATGGTGTTTTTGAAGCGACCAACCCCATACTTAACTAAGTCATCAACAGTCAAACTCGATTCTGTGATGACCCCATCAATTTCAATTTCCTTTGAAGGAATATACGCTCTATATTCACGCGTAAAAAGCTCGCAAGAAGCAATTGCATTGGCTTGTTTGAGACTACCAACGACAATGCGTATTTTATCTTTATTAACTTTGACGATCTCTTTTACATCCGAGAATCGCGAAGTCAAATCTTTAGAAATTTGAATGATATTTAGCGCCTTTGCTTTACGCCTAATAAATACAATCCATGGTCCTGTTGACGACTCTGGGTAAATTTTAATTCTAGTCGAATTTACATTTTCAGCATAAGGCTTAGGGGGAGGGTCTGTTACTCGTTCTCCCATCTCTTCATCCATTTTACCTAGTAAGAAAAACTATCACAAAAAGGAATGAAAAATATACCTGTTATCTACTATCTATTAGGTGGCGAGGACACCGGTAGAACACACCTCATGTGTTACGTTGTAAACTCGGTGCCCGTTGTTTGACAATGTGACACTTGCTGTCCTTCTTCGTCGCGTTGCTTCTTCAGTAGAGAAATAGTCCTACCTGCAACACTTCAAAACTCTCTCCGATTAAGCTGCTCGTCGGTATCACCATCACAAGCGCGCTCTCTCCGTTTCCACCACCTCGGTAGACAAATGTGGCTACCTGTGGCTTGCTGCGAAAATCCCACTGTCGATGCGGCACTTTTCGGTGCCACTTGTTTTCCTTATTCGTCGTACCACTTCTGCTAATGGGTCTACCTGTGACGCTTCCCTCTCGTCGATTAGAATTGCCCGACGACACTAATACACTATATTTTTTTCTGTGTGTACAGGCACGATCACTGTCGATTTCTGCCACCGCGGTAGGCAAATTCGTCTACCCGCGGTTTGCTGTCAAAACACCACTTGTCGAGGATGCCGTTGACCACGCCTCCGGCGTATCAACTGTCGACTCACACTTAACAAACTCGTCTCTCTCTCTCTCTCTCTCTCTCTCTCCCACAATAACGCATACAGCGTCTCGCACTCCGTCACTCTCTCGAGAACAAAACCTTCCACCTGGAGGCACAACCGTCTCGGTCGGTTGCAAAAACTGTTATGGTTGACTGCTATTGGATTTCATTCAGTTCTGACTTTTGGGTTCCGGAGTTATAGGTTGGTTATTGCGGTCACATAGGAATTTCTCGTATAAACCGGTACAATCGTAATACCTCATAGGCTTAAAATCTATTGAAATGAACATCAAATTACTTCAATTCGCAGGCCTAGATCACTGATGGACAATCAAAAATTATTGGAATGTCCACTATCGATAATTTCGGAAGTTTCGGGGCTCCGGGCAAAATTCCAGATCTAAAGCCACTTCGGTGATGCCTGAACCAAATTTCACTAACCTAGTCTTAAATGAAGCTCGATGTTGAACCGTCTATCTCACCACCTCTCAACACCCCCCCCCCCCCCCCCCCCTTCCCCTTCTCTCAGCCCCACCATCTCAGACCAACATTCCCATGCATTCCCTTTATCCACCCCGTATACTAAAATAAGTTAGATGATTCCCGACGCATTCTCCCCCTCCCACTAATTATATTCCTCCCCTTCTCCACCATGAAGTTAACATGAAGACAACCTTCAACTCACGCTGATTAAGCTATATAAATATTATATTTTTGTTTGTTTCAAGTGTGTTTCAACATGTCGATGCTTGTCAGCGTCATGACAGTCGTGCACTTACATATGCTCATCAAGCGTAATAAGAATGTAATGGACATTTCCACAATGTTATATTGAACATAACCAGCCATTAAATCATAGTTTGGATGGATGAGAAAGGCACAATTGCACCACTAGGTGGATTAAAACTGGTTTTTTGAGAAAAATAGACTTCTGGGAGTGCTGATTTCTCACCTTTTGACCCGTCTCATATAGAAAAGTTATGAAATCAATCGGATTTCCAACCTGTTAACCGAGGCTCACAGGGGCGAATCTTTTATACTACTTGATTCAGTTCGTCGAGATTACAAAATATCTGTGTGTATATATGTGTGTGTGTCAAATAATGTCACTCAATTTTCTTAGAGAAGGTTGAACCGATTTGTACAAACTTATTTTCTAATGAGCAATGTAACGCTCCCATAAGCTGCTATTGAATTTTTAGTTGATCAGACAGTCTCGGAGTTACGGATTGAAGAGTACAGTCACACAGCAAATTTCCTTTTAAACTGGTAACACCATGGTGTCCGAATGATGTAATACATATTCAAATAGGTTCAACATAACTTGGATTTGCGGGTCTAGATCATTAATGACCAATCAAAGTAGCTTTAACCACATTGGGCACCTATGACGGTTCTTGATGCCCCGTGGAACTCACCATTTTCCTAAGCTAACACCACACCTATTTTCCAGTCAAATTCAATAGACTATAACCTTGGTTAAGTAAAGTTAAGTCAAATTTAAGTGTTTACTAGCTTGATTGAATTCACATTTATTTTTAGTTAGCATTAGAAAATTAGGGTAACAGAGGTATTTTGGCCACCTCATATATTTTGGCCAGGCTTGCCAGTTTTTCGAAGTAAATTTAAAGAAAATGCATACGATTTCATAAACTAGTATCTAGTTTCATCGAATAACTTATAACACAGTTATTTCATATCGCATTGATGGTAAACTATGCAAGAATTGATCATAAATTGCAAAATATTTACCATACGCCAATCAGTGTACTGGAACGATGAAAATCAAGAGGATTTAATATTATTGCAATTAACTTTGAAAACATGCTGTTTTAAAACTATACCATGTTTAGTTCAATAAATAATTGTACTGCATTTTGTAACATTTTTAACAAACCATGAATGTTAAAATAACAATAAAAAATGCGTTTAGTTCTTAAAAAAAGGCTATGGCCAATATATGTTGCACGATTTACAAAAACAACATATTATCGCCATACCTCAGAGCTGTTTGTTTATCACAAAAGGTAATTACCACTCTTGTCAAGTCAAAGTGAAGTGATGGTTAGTAAATTTGGTTGTTATCGATTGTTTTAACTACCACTTATTGTCAAATAATCTGTTGTGATTGCAGACACTTTGTACGTGGACTTGCGGAGACAAAATCAGTAAAACTAGCAACTTCCCCTCACAATATTCTCGTTTGGCTGCACTTTTTGGCACTCTGTCTTGGTCTGTCTATAAAGTGTAGTTGTGATGTTTTTCATGGTTTTCTTCCCGTTTTCAGATGGCTAAAATACCGAAAATCCACCGGAACAAAACATATTCGGAGGAAGCTGTACAAAAATGTTTAAAAGAAATCAGTAAAGGGATATCAGTTCGGTCCGCATGTATTCGCTATGCAATACCGCGATCAACAATCAAATTTCGCATGTGTAAGGAATACAAGCATCAAGGAAGATCCGGGCCACCTACCGCTCTCCGACCCGAAGATGAATCGGTGCTGGTAGTTTGGATAAAAAAGATGGCCCGGAAAGGATTTCCAGTTACCAAGTACCGACTGATAAACAAAGTAATGAATTATATAGAACGGAATCCCGACAGAAATGTCTTTAAAAACGGCAAGCCGAGTAAATACAATTGATATTTTTTCTATTAAAGCATATAGCTAACTTCCATACATCTCAACAGGTAGTGCATGGTTCAACAGCTTCATAAATCGTCACAAAGAGTTATCAATTCGCAAACCAGAAGGTGTTACGAGTGCTAGTGCAAATGTAACCGAAAATGACATTCGGAAGCGGTTCAGGGAAGTTTCAGGAATTTTGGAAGAGGAAGAACTTTCGAATATTCTTCTAAACTCAAAAAGCGTACTGAATGGCGATGAGTCTTCCTTTTATCTGGATCCATCTGTGGACAAAGTTATCGCAAGGCGTGGTGAGAAAAATGTATACAAAGTCGATCAGGGACCTGCAAAGAAGAACATAACTGTTATGTTTACTTGCGCGGCTGATGGTAAGATGTATCCACCCATGATTGTTCTGCCGTATAAGAAAATACCGACCGAAGTGGCGCAAAGTGTACCTGGAGATTGGGGTATCGCTAAAACGGATTCAGGCTGGATGACTAAAATATGCTTTCTCAAATATATTAAGGTTGTGCTTCATCCACAGCTGGTGGAAGAAGATGCGCTACCAGCTATTTATTTTGTTGACGGCCATTCTTCTCATACGGCATGGGAAACTGCGGAAGAGTGCCGAGAGTTGGGTATCCATTTAGTTTGCCTTTATGCAAATTGCACGAGAATTTTACAGCCCCTTGATGTAGCGGTATTTAAACCAATGAAAAGTTCGTGGCTTCACGTTGTAGATGATTGGAAATGTTCAAATCCCAACAGATATTTGAAAACAGAAAACTTTGCGCCACTTCTTGCTAAGGCAATTGCGTCAGTGGACAGAAGAGTAGTAGCTAATGGATTCAAAACGTGTGGATTGTACCCATTCAACGAAAACAACGTGGACTACAGTAAATGCCTTGCGCGTAGTCAGCCGTCGATAAAAACGGATGACAAGGTGGCTGAGTCAAGAAACCAACCTACACCAACTGTCTCCGTCAATCGCACAAAAGTCGAGGAAATAATTTCATTGTTGGGATCCGATCGTATATCGCGTTATAGAATGCACAAATCTTATGATTTTGAATCAGACGAAGATAGAATTCTTTCTCGGGTGTACTACCTTTTTGAACATTTGAATATTTCAACAGAGAGGGATCAACCTATTGAAAATTCAGTGGCAATGCATCTAGGAGAGATTGTGAATAAATCGCCGAATGAAGACCAGCCCGCTGAAGTTCCGGAGCAATTGAGCAATTCGATTAATCTAGATCATGTGGACGAAAGATTTGAAGAATATTGGATTGAAGTGAATGTACACAGCTGGGAGTTACAGTCTCATTATTCGCATTGCGAAGATCCACTGAACGAAGGCGATCGTGTGTTGGAAAAAGCCCAAAAATTAGAAATCTGCGATCAACCCGTCACTGCTGATGCACCCGACGAAAGTGCTGGAAAGAACTCATTGCTGTCTGAATTTTTGGATTCACCAGAAACGCCACGTAGAAAAGGGAACAGGCGATTTAAACATCGGAGTCCAACTGTTCTTACGTCGCGTCGAAGACTGCAATACCATAAGGTGTTGAAGGAGGTAAAAATTAAAGAAGCTGAGGAAAAACAAAAGAAAGCAGAACAACGAAAGAATAAGCAAGCTGAAAAAAAGAAAGCAAAAAAATAAAATAATTGTCGAACCTAAATTTGTCTATATTATTAAATATACTAATAAATTAAAAATTTAAAACGGTTTGTTAATTTTACATGGGTTTTTACGGATTTTAATGTCATTTAAACCCTAATGAGACATGTTTATTCCAAAACAAATGGAATTTACCTTAACCAAAAAAATGTTGGCGAAAATATGTATGCTATATTATTCCACTGGCCAGAATATATTTCCGACATGGGCCAAAATAGAATTTGGGTGGCGGAAATAAAAAATAAACAATGGTAAAATTTATTTTATTATGAATATCTTGTATATTTTATACTGTTGAGTGGTCTGTATTAGCAAGAAGATGCAGCTTCATGTTTTACATTTGAAGTTATGCCAAACTTAACAATCCAACCGTATTTGTTTCGCAAAATTACGAATCGACTTCCTAAAGTGGGCCAAAATACCTTTTTACCCTACTTTAGCATTAGAATATTAGAATTGTGATTTTAACACAAACCACATGCGAGATGCTATTGTGCTGCGTTCAATGGCGACTCTTTTGTCTCTATCCCCCTTCAATCCATCTACTGAAAGCTGCACTGCCCATAAACGCATAAGAGTCCCATGTGGATTTTTGTCGAAAATGAGTTATCCGTTGGATTGTATTCTGTATCACCACTGAATCACACTGCACAAATAAAATTACCGGGTTTGTTCAGAAAATATAAAAAAAATACCAAAACATGGCTTGGCTTTGGCTCAATGGATGGGACAATCTTGAACCGCGTTTTTCTCGGCTTGCTGTTTTTCAACATGGGACTCTTATGCTGTTATTGGCAGTGCAGTCGATAGTTAATCGATCATGTCTTTGACAGACCGATTTTTTACCCAGATTGTTCAAAGACGATTGTCCTCCACTCAATCATTATGGCGTAATATCAACTTCCATTGAATGCTATTGAATTTCATTCAGTATTGACTTTTGGTTCCGGAGTTATAGGTTGGTTATTGCGGTCACGTAGGAATTTCTCATATACAATACACCGGTACAATTGTAATACCTCATAGGTTGAAAATCTATTGAAATGAACATCAAATTACTTCGATTCGCTGGGCTAGATCAATGATGGTGAATCAAAGATTCTTAGAATATATTGTCCAATATCGATAATTCCGGAAGTCCTGGGTTCCGGACATATTTCAGAACTAAAGCCACTTCGGTGATTACTGAATCAATTTTCACTGGGTATGTCTCAAATGGAAGGTATAATATGAAGTTGGCTGTTGCACTACCTTCCATCCACCCCTCCACATCCTTCTTCTCACACCCCTCCCCACTTTCTCACCCCCTCCTCCCATCTCAGACCAACCTCACACCCGCATTCCCTTCACCCACCCGTATACCAAAATATGTTAGGTTGTTCTCAACGCATCCTCCATTCCCACTTATTATCCCCCAACCCTCCCCCACTACCCCGCATTTCAAAATATGTTAATACAAAGACAACATTGAACTCATGCTCATTAAGGTCATTAAATATTATATTTCCACAATGTTATATTGAACGTAACGTGCCATTAAATCATAGCTTTGGTAAATGAGAAATGCACAGTTAAACCGCTAGGTGGATTGAAACAGGTTTTTTTTTTTCGGAAAACGGAACACTGCAAGACATAGTTGCGAACAAATATCTGCTTCATGGAAAACACGTGAACACAAAACCAAAATCGCTTGTGAAACTCGCTTTTTTGTGAAACTCAATTCAAAACGTAAAGCAGAAAATAGTACAGGAAATCAGAAAATAAAATATTGAAAGATTTCGGACTCAGGTTAATCATTGATTATTTATTTTCGTTATTTATCGCCGCCTTGTCTTAATGGTATTTGCTCGATAAACTTGCACATAATGTGCTGCAGTCCGAGCAGGACTTGACCTCGGTCTGAGCAGATTCGAGTTTAACGTCTCCTCCGATTACCTTTTTACACAAGGAGCAGAAAGATGAGGTAGATTTACACTAAATGCGGGAGTGGGCGTAGCGTATTGGTAAATCGATTGCCTTGTACGCAGCGCACCTGGGTTCGAGTCCCGACCCCGCACATAGGGTTAGAAATTTTTCCTAAGAGATTTTTCTAACCCGAAGAGGCGAATGACCTTAAGGTTAAAACCTCTATAATTGAAATAAAAAAAAATACACTAAATGTTTCTGGTATAAGAAATGGTTTCTGTTCTGATGTGTTGGTCGTTACGGACAACAAATCGCAGCAGTTACACGGGTTCCTTCCACACCAATATAAGCCACTAAATTTCATATTGAAGTGCCAGTGGAGCCTTGAGCAACAAACGGAAATGAACATGACTATAGCTTGAACTCGAATATCTGACGTTAATACGTGAACAATCAGCTGTAGCTGAAATATATTTTCATTATTTCATTTGTTTCCGAAATTTACTTACAATTTTTAGTGGTATTATCAAAACAAATTTAGTCTTACAGTATAGCCTTAGTTCTGCATGATTTAGTTCATTCAATAGACTATACCCTAGGTTAAGTAAAGTCAAATTTGAGTGTTTTAACCACATGATTTACTAACTTGATTGAACTCACATTTATTTTTAGTTAGCATTAGAACTTTACTTTTGCATTAGAATATTAGAATTAAGTGATTTTAACACAAGCAACATGCGAGATGCTATGATTTTAACACAAGCAACATGCGAGATGCTATTGTGCTGCGTTCAATGCCGACTATTTTGTCTCTATCCCCCTTCAATCCATCTACTGAAAGCTGCAGTCGATCGTTTATCGATCATGCCTTTGACAGACCGATCTTTTACTACCGCTATACGCAATTCCCTATATCGTATGTACAGAAAGGTTGTATGCTCACTAGTGCCGTACAGAGTGTATCTTAAACAAAACCATTGGAAAGCCTTTAACCTATCAAGCAACTTTGCGATAATTTCATAATCTACGGGAAACCTTTTTGCTCCCGTTTTATATCGTGCAGGAGGAGACACTATACATGTTAGGGTGGGTGCTCCTATAGTTGAGGTGTACCAATAGTTGCAGTAGTGGCACTGAGAACTGACACACAAGTAAAGTTTTCAACTTGTGTAAGAAATCACAGAGAATAGACATGTAAGCTCGAATAAACTTTCCCGAAAAAACTGTGTAAACATCATAATGAAAATGCGTTGAAAATCACCATCGCATGCAGGTTCGCTTAAAAAAAAAAAAAAAAAATTAAAAATTTTACTTGTGTGTCAGTTTTCAGTGAAGAAATTAAACTGTCGCTTTGAAATGACAACAGCAAGTAGCAACTTGCCGCTGGTCGGCGCTTCGATCGGCCAGCAATCGCTATACGGGACTTGTATGCAAACTTGGATACAATGGTGACTCACGCAAGCGAACCTGTATGCGATGGTGATTTTCAACGTATTTTCATTTAAATGTTTACACAGTTTTTTCGGGAAAGTTTATTCGAGCTTACATGTCTGTTCTCTGTGGTAGTGGGTTATACGCCTAACTAAGGTACCAACCATCAACAAATATTTTTTAACGATTCATCGCACTCAAACTATGCAACAATAAAACTGTTATCCTTGAAATTTGCTCAAATAACTTTTGAAGAAATTGATTTCCTTTGAATTTTGAGCTCCCTTGCACCTATAGTTGATCTAATGTACCTATTGGCGATTCTACGTTGAAACCGCTCGCAGATTGCGCTGGAAGGAAAGTGTTACTGATTTGATTCTGTTCTGTCATAGTGCATATATTTTCTGTAAACATTGGTAAAAAATGACTTTTAAACACCAAATTACCGATCAGTTTGTTGATAATTGTTTATGAAAATGAAGGAAAAGCATCATTTTATAAGATGACGAGTAAACATCTTGCAAAAAGATAGTGATTTCTAATATTATTCGCAGAGCTATATGCGCGCTGTTTCGAAATGTAATTTGTTGAGCACCGTAGCCGCCGCAACAGCATTTCCCGTTCGTCCTAAGTTAAGCTAAGCCTTCATGAGATGGTGTAAATTCATGAAACTCTCCAGATCAGGCGAGGAAAGAATATATCCGGCTAATAGGAAAGTGTCAGCTTTGTATCATGCACAGCCGGTCCTTCTCTCCGATAGTCTTCACTGAATCTCCTACGTAGTTCAAAATATGAAGGAGTTTGACATTGGTACTGATTGGGTCTCGGTTTCGAGTTGGAACTTTATTTATGGAACGATTTTTCATAACCACAATAATACCCCGATTACATTTCGAAGAAATGTATGAGTGAAATAGTTGCAAATGGCTGTAATTTCAGAATAATTGCAAATAAAACTAAATTTCTTACTCGTTTCATTCATATTTTGGCAGTGGTAAGCTTTTTCCGAGAAGATAATGAAGATTTTGTTGTAAGCTACGACTCACTTACGGGTGAAAAAAAAGCAAACTGTATCACTTTGCCAGTTCATGAGCTGAATCATAGGTGTCGCATGACTAATTTTGGCTTTGCCGCAAATCGCCAATAGTTGCAAGTCCCATAAGAAATCAATGGGATTTGCAACAATAGGAACCGAAATTAGCGATTGCACCACTCTTGGTACATGTGTTTCGATAGTGGTACAAGTGGTTATGAATACATAAATTGATTATTAAACCATTTTTTATATTTTTCATATGAAGTAGGGAAAGCTTTTGTTTAATGTATTAACATTGCCCATAGGTCTATTCATAGATTTTTTAGTAAAAGTTTTCCTTAAGTATGAGACTATTGGTACATCAACCCTACTGTACATTTCGACACATTTCCCGTTTGGGCTGGTATGTTAAAAAACTTCAATCACAGTACTTAAACAAATTATTCTGTAATTTGAAGTATTAAAAGCACACATTCCGTTTAAAGCAAAGCAACAATTGTTGTAAGTTACATGACAGCTCGACCATCTTCAACCAAATTTGAGATGATCTCTCCTTTGATTAATACAAAAGATTTGTTTTTGTTTCTTCGAACTTGTTTGTTTGGTAAACTTATCATGATTTTGTTGTTTCAAACGAAATATTTGTTGAAACTATTTAAAAAGCCAACAAATGAATTTTATGGTAATTTCAACCAACAGTATTGATTGATTCAAACCTGAATCTTGTTTGTCACCATATCATACGGGAAAATTGCCAAAATGTTCACTATTTTTTCTGTGTGTAGAAAGTGCTAAACCAGTGCACTACACTACACCGGTGTCAATTGAGATTTTCGATTGATTGACACCGGTGTAATGTAGTGTAGTGCACTGGTTTTGCACTTTCTAGCAGAAGTGTCAATGGAACATACCCAGTTTTCTGTACTTCTGCTAGAAAGTGCAAAAATGGTGCAGTTCCAGTGCACTCCACTACACCGGTGTCAATTAATCGAAAATCGTAATGGGATTTTCGATTGATTGACACCGGTGTAGTGGAGTGTATGTTTCATTGACACTTCTGCTAGAAATAGCAAAACCAGTGCAATCCACTACACCGGTGTCAGTCAATCGAAAATCCCAAAACATTAAGCAGGGCGGTTTGTAATTTGTATTTATCTGGGACGGGACCTGCGGATTCGTGTTTTCTTATTCTTTCTTTTTGTTTGTTATATCTTACTTCTTCGATTCACACACACTAATACTTGGTGTAGTTCAAGAAATGACATGACTTTTTTAAAGAACAAGAATTCTAGAGAAAATTTTCAATAGGACGTAACATTGAGAGCCTCTCTTTGTTTACTTTCTCTTTCGTTTATTACGACGTCATTACAACACTTTGCACTAATTTTCCAGTACATATCGAAAGGCGACGGTTTTTACTAGAATATTATGCAAAGAGTTTAGTAGTAAATGTTGAAATGGCCGAGTAATGAACAGGAGAGAAAGACCCCAAAGAGAATCTCTCATTGTTACTTACGTCCTATTGAAAATTTTCTCTAGAATTGAACTTTCAAATTTTTTTTGTGAATCCATTATCATGGAGTGCAAGGTCAAAAATTGCGGTCGAAGTAAAGCGAAAAATCCGGAGATGACTTTTCACCATTTTCCGGTGAAACCCGATTTGTGAGAACAGTGTTCACAAGAATTACCGATCTCGAAATTAATGAAAGCACTATCATCTCCACTATTATTATTGATCTAATGATTAATTTATTGAAATATTTGAAAAAAAGTTTAGCGTTTACTTAATTTCAAATAGAATACTCCCCATATTAATCACTCTGAGGACAGCCGGTTCAATCTGACATTTGCGTGCTGGATCAATTTGACACGCGTTTTTTTTTTCTTTCCGCAGGTCCCGTCCCAGGTATTTATTTATCAGCAGAACGAAAACTTGTCAGTTACAGTCAAGGAAAATGGACATTTTAATTATTACTTTTCAGAAACGTTGGTGGGTCAGGGTTTCATAGCATAATGTGGTTTAATTAACTTACCTGAAATTAGCTGTAACAGACTTTCTGCTAATCTATTGCCGTTTCTACTTAAAACCAAAGGCGTTGTTTACAAAGGCTCGCACAGAATCGTGCGGAAGCCAAATCTACCAATCGAACACAGCCCTCTAGCAACCCTATGCCATCATATGGTGTTTGACAGCGACCTACATATATGGGGCGTTATAGCTATAAAGCCCCAAACAAAGAATTATGTTCGGCACTATACACGATATTCCAGCATTCCACATGACGTTTTGCATCTTGTGGAATGATTTAACACCATATTATTCAAAAAACAACATTTAGTAACTAATTACAGCTTTCAAAAAACAACATTTAGGCTGTGAACCATTTGGTGAAATTTTTAACTTTTAGTTAAAATCTGACACTTCGAAAGTTATTTGCAAAATAACCCTACCCACTGAGACGTCCAAAAAATTGTTTCAAAATCGTTCAACACGGGTCCAACGATGGACGTTCGTTGAACGGTTATTTGGACGTTGTCCAAATTGGTCCAACGAACGTCTTTCATTGGACGATTTTGAAACCAACCGTTCTTAGAGGGTACTCTGGAGCAAAGAGAATAGTGAAAGAGACGCAGAGTGAAAATCAGTCAAAACGGCAACACTCCCTTTACGATGATTTCAACACTAGAATTTGGCAACCGTTTCCAAAGGCAGCACTTTAAATGACTCCTATTATATTTTGAAAACAAACCTTTTGTCGATCGTTGGATTTGTTTATCAAACGATGTGCATTTCGAAACAAAGAGATGAAATAATTCTAAAACTTGTTTTTACTCATACATAGACTCTAGAATGCACCTTACAATCACGATTGCACTAAATTCTGACGAAAATTCAAATTTTTTTTTGATAGATTTACAATACTTATCTCCTCCAACTCAGGCATGAGTAATGTTTATTTACATTGCACGATTGGTTTGCTCAATAAGGTATTTTTGGCTTCACACTATTCGTCTCTTTTCCTATTCTCTTTGCTCTGGAGCATGGTTAAAATCTGGGACGGGACCTGCGGATTCGTGTTTTCTTATTCTTTCTTTTTGTTTGTTATATCTTACTTCTTCGATTCACACACACTAATACTTGGTGTAGTTCAAGAAATGACATGACTTTTTTAAAGAACAAGAATTCTAGAGAAAATTTTCAATAGGACGTAACATTGAGAGCCTCTCTTTGTTTACTTTCTCTTTCGTTTATTACGACGTCATTACAACACTTTGCACTAATTTTCCAGTACATATCGAAAGGCGACGGTTTTTACTAGAATATTATGCAAAGAGTTTAGTAGTAAATGTTGAAATGGCCGAGTAATGAACAGGAGAGAAAGACCCCAAAGAGAATCTCTCATTGTTACTTACGTCCTATTGAAAATTTTCTCTAGAATTGAACTTTCAAATTTTTTTTGTGAATCCATTATCATGGAGTGCAAGGTCAAAAATTGCGGTCGAAGTAAAGCGAAAAATCCGGAGATGACTTTTCACCATTTTCCGGTGAAACCCGATTTGTGAGAACAGTGTTCACAAGAATTACCGATCTCGAAATTAATGAAAGCACTATCATCTCCACTATTATTATTGATCTAATGATTAATTTATTGAAATATTTGAAAAAAAGTTTAGCGTTTACTTAATTTCAAATAGAATACTCCCCATATTAATCACTCTGAGGACAGCCGGTTCAATCTGACATTTGCGTGCTGGATCAATTTGACACGCGTTTTTTTTTCTTTCCGCAGGTCCCGTCCCAGGTTAAAATTGACAGAGCGATAGTTAAAATGTTGCCCATGATGCATAATAAAAAGGTGAAAACATTTTCTGTACCTAATTGAGGTTGTCAATATTTTTCAATACAAAATTAAGGGATAAAGATGGAAACGATAACGTGTTGTGTTAAGATTTGTTTGGGTTATTTCATGATGTGGATGTTTACTTTTCGAGGCTATGACTGTCATACTTAATGTAATAAGAAAAGAACTAATTTTCAAAATATCGACAAATGTTCACACCTCTACCATCTTGTGGTTATCGCAGCTGTCAATTCTAAATAACTATCCATATGTCAACTTTTGAAACGGTTCGCTCTCTCGGTTTAATTTTTCCATTCAAGAAAAAATAACTTTCGAACTGTCAAATTTTAACTAAAGGTTAAAAAAATCGCCAAATGGTTCCAGCCTTAGTAACTAATTACAGTGTTGATTTTCATAACAGTGATGCTGGCTGTACAGAGACGTCGCCCTTGACAGGGGACTGATCAAACATGTCACCGCCAAAGAGAATAGGGAAAGAGACGAAGAGTGCAAATCAGTCAAAACGGCAACACGCCCTTTATGATGATTTCAACACTAGAATTTTGGCAACCGCTTCTATAGGCAGCACTTTAAATGACTCCTATTATATTTTGAAAACAAACCGTATGTCGATCGATGGATTTGTTTATCAAACGATGTGCATTTCGAAACAAAGAGATGAAATAATTCTAAAGCTTATTTTTACCCATACATATGCTCTAGAATGCACCTCACAATCACGATTGAACTAAGTTCTGATGAAAATTCAAATTTCTTTTTTGATAGAAGTACAATACTTATCTCCTCCAACTCAGGCATGAGTAATGTTTATTTACATTGCACGATTGGTCTGCTCAATAAGGTATTTTTGGCTTCACACTATTCGTCTCTTTCCCTATTCTCTTTGGTCACCGCCTGCCTACCGTGCAAATTTGGGGTTTTCGATTGATTGACACCGGTGTAGTGGAGTGTTAAGAGAAGAGACGACAACAGGCTTCTTGCTCTTCTTAATTTTCTCGACTAGGCCCTGCAGTAAATCTAAAGACAACAAGCGTTCATCGTGGCCAGATACCTTTTGTATGCTTTTTACAATTGCCGAAAGTAATTTTATCTCAAAGATCGCACCTCAACAAAGAATTTACAATGCTAACTGCATTTAAAAATTAAATAAAATTTTTATTTATGTCTCTCTTAACGATACACATAGCTATATCGTCATTCAGGACTTTTATTAAATGTGCATGAAAGGTTGATGTGTATGAAACGTAGCCAGAATAGATTCAGCAGCACTGTTTTAGATCCCGTTTGTAAATATAATGAACGCTCATGACTGGCAAAACGACCAATCAGAAGCTGGTTCAATATTGAGGTTAGGACTGGATCAAATTAGCTACGCGATTGTCTTCTCTTCTCCCCAGTTAAACTCATTCCGGAACCGGTTCGGATTTCTGAATGGAGACAGTATGGATTCCAAATCAAATGCAACAACCGATTCCGACTCAGAATCGGTTGTTGCATTTGATTTGGAATCCATACTGACTCCATTCAGGATTCCGAATCAAATTCCGAATGGTTTGACCGGGTCTTAGGTGGAATGCACTGAAACTGCACCGTTTTTGCACTTTCTAGTAGAAGTGCAGAAAACTGGGTATGTTCCATTGACACTTCTGCTAGAAAATGCAAAACCAGTGCAATTCACTACACCGGCGTCAATCAATCGAAAATCCCATAAGACAACACAGAAAATTTGCATTACCTAGCAGTAGGTAATCTTAAATCTGTGCATTCTACTTCCTCCAATGAAAAACGAAAGAGAGGGAATCCAAATTTACCCAAAAATAATGCGATATTCCCCAAAGCCGACTAAACTTCATACCATTAATTTTGAGTAAAAAATCATTCCTTCTCGTTTGTTTTCCTGCAGTGAAATAAGGACAGCAAATAAAAATTACCTACTGGTAGGTAATGGATTTTAAGTGTGAAGACAAGACAACTACACACTTATCCTCAGCTACTCATTGCAACTAAAACGCTTTTACTCATAAATGAGTAAAATTTGTTTAACCCATTATAATCCAGCTATGTTAAAACTTTTGGTAATTTATAAAATACTTCGTGAGCTCTCATATTATGCCGAATTAAGTATGGGAAAAATAAAATAACCACTTTGGACCGTTTCGTTGCGAAAAAAACTAACGTATGAAATTTCATACGCTGGGCTGATAGGGTATCAAAAAATCATTACAGAGAAAATTCGGCTAAAATCTTTATACTCAGCATAAAATCGAATAATATCTTCAACCTTGCGAGATCATTCATTTAGCAGCTTTTTTGAATGATTTTAACCAGTGTTACGCAATTTCAAAATCAGTTACCTATTTCTGCTTGCATTTACCGAAACCGACATTCAGATTCAACGCCTCTCTCATTCATTCACTTTCCAACTGACTGAAATTTCATGCAGAATCGAATGCTTGAGTGCAGAGGAAACATAAATTCATTCACCAACCAAAGCATTCATTTGTTATTATGTCGACAGTTTGAAGGCAGAAGTTAGCATCTTGCACATTTTCGAGCATAAGTGAACTGCGTAATCTATATCTGGTGCACTTTTGATCGATAATCCCTCTCAGAGCCAGCATAGAAAGAAAATTCACGTTGCTTCTGAAACCGAACATGTCCGTACCTGAAAGCGCTGCGTCGGGAGAACGAATGACGATGGAAACGAACCAAAAAATTCATTCATCGCAGCGGGCTTGAATTGAATTTCGTTTTCTTTCAAATTCATGCAGCGATGTCAATTTTTTTAAGCTCTGATTTTAACACTACTCTCCTCTCTCGTGCCGTTTCGTCTCATGATTGGTTCGTTGCATCAAACCATCTTTCCCTCAAACTTAGTAATTATTTTAAGAAAAAGAACATTTTCTTACGAGAATTTACATAAAAAATATTCCGGGTAGAACCAGGTATGATTTGCTACGTATTAAGCATTTGTTAGCCTTGAATGTACTGATTCAACTTTAAAATCAGCGAGAAAGTTGTAAATCTCCTCCTAATCATTAAGAGGAAATAATTTTGCCTTGGGAAAAAAGATATCGGTTCAGCCTAGCGTATGAAATTTCATACGTTGAACTACCAGCAGAATGTTTGCAATTGTTTCACCAATTTCTTCCATTTTTTCGCACTGAGCCACATTTTTCACATCTCTTATGGCCATTCGTTCACAATCCGAAACAAGAATTAGTGATTTAGAAGAGAAAATTAATAATATGTATTGTTCACATTTTGGTTTGAATTTTATCCAACTTTGACATTCGAAAACACAATAGAATTTAATAAAAAATGATTATTGAGCATACACATTATAAACTATAGGGTATTAGTTAACATTCACAGAATACCAGAAGTTTGAAAACGGCTTTATTGTATAACAAGTATGATCCAGAAATGTGTTGTTTTTGCGTATGAAATTTCATACGCTAGGACATAATGGGTTAATAGTTCAATAGGATATCTGATCGAAGTAGGTCATCTCCATCCGATATCGGTACTACATCATTCCGACTACTCTCACCTACTTTTACTCATTTTTGACAAGGTACGATTTTTGTCAGAAACGCGTAAAATCTACTCATTTGTGAAAAAACCGTACCTTGTCAAAAATGAGTAGAAATAGGTGAGGCTATTCAGAATGATGTAGTGCCGATGTCGGATGGATCAGACATCATATTGAATTTTCAAAAAAAAATTTACTCATTTTTGAGTAAAGGCATTTTAGTTGCAATGAGTAGCTGAGGATAAGCGTGAAGTAAGCGATTTCTGGAGCCAGCCAAAGAGAATAGGGAAAGAGACGAATAGTGTGAAGCCAAAAATACCTTATTGAGCAGACCAATCGTGCAATGTAAATAAACATTACTCATGCCTGAGTTGGAGGAGATAAGTATTGTACATCTATTAAAAACGAAATTTCAATTTTCGTCAGAATTTGATTCAATCGTGATTGTGAGGTGCATTCTAGAGTATATGATGAGTAAAAACAAGCTTTAGAATTATTTCATCTCTTTGTTTCGAAATGCGCATCGTTTGATAAACAAATCCAACGATCGACATACGGTTTGTTTTCAAAATATAATAGGAGTCATTTAAAGTGCTGCCTGTGGAAGCGGTTGCCAAAATTCTAGTGTTGAAATCATCATAAAGGGAGTGTTGCCGTTTTGACTGATTTTCACTCTTCGTCTCTTTCCCTATTAGGCAATCCATGAGACGTTTCTGATCAGCTGATTATTTCTTGTATACTTATTCTGACGTTACTCCGAGGGGTGCGACGTCCGACAATATCGTTGACTCGATCGAACATCAAACGAATCGGACTAATAAAGTTATTTGTCGGACGAGTTTTTCTGTTCGCAGGAGTAGACTTGTTAACAGAACCCACCGCTGAATTGTCAAACAAACGTCTAATGGATTGCCTAATTCTCTTTGGAGCCAGCGTGCTTTGACGTCTTCGATTTTGACTAATAGACTTTTCTACGGCCCATGTACGTACACGCCACATGACACAAATACTACATCACAAGCTGGTGGAAAATAATAAACAAAGACGGCAAAAGTAAATGGGATTGTTTTCAACCAGGAAGCTTCATTACCCAGGTAACCAACAAGCATTAGTGTATGCAGTAAAGTAGCGTAAAATTTGCATTCCGGATGCCTCTTGCAGTATGCTGGCATTCGTTATGCATAACTGTTGTTAATCAGCATTTGAAAAACTGTTTAAAAACTTCTTGCCAGTAAGCAGCATTCTGAATGCACAACAGTAGTAAAAAAGCATTTTCATAGCACAGCAGTAATGTAGCCGTATATTTTGCCAAAACCGACTTTTAAATAGCATTTAAAACGACTTAAGTGCTTATCAAGTAGCCGTTAAGACGCATTCAGCATGCTTATTGGTTACCTGGGTAGTGTTCGTGAGATCGACCGCAAAGAACTCAATAGACTTTTCTACGGATCATGTACGTACACGGCACATCCCCATAAAAAATTTGACATCTGCGAAATTGTGCACTCGACCGACGAAATCGGGTGCCTTCAAGATCGACCTACTAATTTACCGACTAAATTGTATTACGTCGGGAGAAGATTTTCGTCATTATATTTATCAATAGATTTTATCCGTTTAAATCTGGCACCCGACCTAATCTACGGAAACTCGGTTGAAAAAATTGTGTTGCCTTGAAACAAGATTTAATTATATTGTTCAGTAGACGAAATCGGTTCTCGTATTGTTGACAAATGCAACAGTTGGAAATTTTAAGTTCCAAACTTAATTTTTATTTATTATAATATTCCTTGTAAATTGGAAGTGAAATTGGCAATACATTATATTGGCAGAAATAGTGAAAGAAGTAATTTTAGATTTGGGTAAGTCTGATTAATGTTTCTGTTATTTGATCTTTTTCATTTATAATATGCAGTTGCAGATTTATTGATGTAATCTGACCGTAGCCAGTGTGATTAAAAAACTGAACAAAGACGTCAAAGAATATAAATCCACTGCAATTTAAGAGCAAACGGAAGGTACGGAATTGGAGTCATCGACAAGTCATGTTAGGTTCCAAGCGTAAGTCTTTGATATAATAAAAGAAATAAAATAGAAATCTACGAAAGCCTGTCTCGTGCTTATTTTGAGAAATTTCCAGAGGATATAAGGTGCACCGGTTAGAACAATTTTAAACTGTCGACCGATCTATCTATCTAATCGGTTTCCGACCAACCGATTTCGACAAATTTCGTCGGCCTATTTCGTCTAGTGTTGCATCGACAGACACTCGTGTTAAACTCTCCCCAGGTAACCAATAAGCATGCTGAATGCGTCTTAACGGCTACTTGATAAGCACTTAAGTCGTTTTAAATGCTATTTAAAAGTCGGTTTTGGTAAAATATACGGCTACATTACTGCTGTGCTATGAAAATGCTTTTTTACTACTGTTGTGCATTCAGAATGCTGCTTACTGGCAAGAAGTTTTTAAACAGTTTTTCAAATGCTGATTAACAACAGTTATGCATAACGAATGCCAGCATACTGCAAGAGGCATCCGGAATGCAAATTTTACGCTACTTTACTGCATACACTAATGCTTGTTGGTTACCTGGGTCATAAGCGTCGGTGCCTACCCACTGAGACGTCCAAAAATTTGTTTCAAAATCGTTCAACACGGGTCCAACGATGGACGTTCGTTGAACGGTTATTTGGACGTTGTCCAAATTGGTCCAACGAACGTCCTTCATTGGACATTTTGAAACCAACCGTTCTTAGAGGGTAGGATAGGATCCGCCAGCTGGCTTCTTCTTATATTTTACTAATCCCTGTTGAAAACGACATACCCCCACTCGACCAATGTTGCCAAAATATTTGTTTTGTTTCGGTCGTATATTTGTTCTGATTAAAATATTCTATATTATGTACCAATTTCATGGAAAAATCAAAGATTTAGTCTTTTATAGCATTTAAACGATCATGATGTTTTTTTCCATCGGAATACAGCAAAACAAAATAATATATATTCGTTGTTGGACATTACGAAAAATATCTTCACGCCTCTTCATTTTTGTAAGTTGCTTTCTGAGTCAAGCAACCTCTGTCACAAGAATAATTTTCTCTGTTCGGATTTATTTTAAATATTCTAAAACTACTTTTCTGCAAGGTTTAATTTTTGTTTTGGAGCAATGTATAGGTTTTTACATGTGATTGTTTCGGAGAAAACAGCAGTAGAAAATACACTCTCCTATTTACACCGATGATCGATTCAGTTGAAAACTGTAAAATTCAACTGTATCGATAATACCAAAGGAAGAACAAGAAGCGACTTCCGGGATAACATTCTCCCTGTTTGCTCAGTACTTCCAATTTACTCGGTACTGGAACAAAAACAATTTTTACATGAAGTTCAAAATATTTTCATACTTACACTGTACCAAAACGGACGAGTGAATTCGAATGATATTCGTTATGAACCGGCCCTTTAACATTTGGCAGATGTATTTTGGATGATTGCCATTTGATTTTTGTTGCGACTACAATTCGTCCATGTATGCAAGCATCTTATGATAGTCATACAAAAAGTAGAAGCAAAAGTTTTGAATTTTAAAAGAGCTATTGTACAGGTTCGAAATGCAATCATTAGTTTTTCAATAAACAAAATGTCGAGTTTGAACAGATATTCTTATATTTAGTGTATGGTACTAATAGGACAATTGAACTATTTCCATTCTTCAATCGCATTCGAGCCATCAAAAAGTTGAATGAAAGTTGATCGAAAAATAAGACAATATTTTTTGGTTTTTGAGTAGACCATCAGTTCAAATCAAGGATTTTGTTACTGATTCATACTTCTCATCGAAACATTTTATTTTACTTCATTTTAGTCACAGAGGAAATTAGGAAACCTATGTTTATATATTCCTGCCATGTGGTACATTACAAATGGAACTTTATAATCAGTCAAATCTAATCTAAATCTAAAATATCTATATTTATCTATATCTATAATAGTATTAGATAATAAACATCACACTGCTGATGAAATATATACTCTGCCCCTAGCTCTACCCTTTTTTGCAGTGCAGTGAAGTTATCAAAAAAAAATTAAGGTGCTGCTTTGCTTCGGTGTGCCGTTCAACAACACGTTCGTTCTCTGCGATATTGTGGCTTGGGGATTATTTATTTTAATCCGTGACGGTTTCTTTAATTTAGATCAAGAGATCGAGTTTCTCGAAGTGTAAATCTTGCTTTAAAGTTGAAGCCTTTGGATAAATCAAAATCCATCTCCCGTTTGATATCCATGGAAATAAATTTCTGCGTTCTGCTGCCGTTTGACCAAACTCTTTATACATAGTGAGTAATTTCATCGTTTCTAGTTGAATCCTTGAACGTACTGACGTTATTCATCTGAAAATTAAGACCGTAAACTATCGTCAACATTTCATTTCAGCCAGATTCTTCCATCTCTCCTTTCACTATTCCGCAGATCTTTGCAATCTGGTATTTAGCTGGGACAGGCATTGTTAATGCCTGTTGCTTTTCAAAGTCCTGAATTTGAAGTGGAATGAGATCCCAACTCTGGTTTTGCATTTTTTCTCAATTTGACTGAAAATAAATGAAAGTTGTTAGTCGAACTACTAGTTATATAATGTAGGGACTTTAAATACACAAGAAGCGTTTGTCGTCCCACTTAATATAATGCTCGTATTCTGCTACCCTAGAGACTGCATAAATAGAAAAAACTCAATCGGGTACGTCCACTATCATGCTCTTTACGATTCACAGCAGCAGTGTTAATCGAATGAATTCATCTGCTGGAATTTTGTCGTTAGTTTCACTTTTAGAATATCGTATTTTTAGTAGTAAGGGTACCAAGATTAGAACCGCAATTGCATTCCACTGCATCTTTGATTGAAATGAGTCAACTCACAGAAACTGCAATTATAACCGAACTCAGTCAAGTCGCTGCGTTACGCAGTCTACTAAGTTTGGGAACTACGGTGATGACGAGCTATCGGGTTTTCCAACCAGATCTGGTTTCATGTGCAAATCAAAATGTCCGATTGGAGAACTCGAAGTGTTGTTGCTCTTTGATGTGCTACTTGCATGCTTTTTACGGTTACCGTCACGTCATCTCGTTACTTCCAGCCAACATCCAGCCATCAGGGCTACTTGGAAGATTTCAGAAGCTTCCGGTGTTCCGTAAAGATTTTCTATGAATTCCACTGATAATGCAAAACCTTACCATAACCATCTTTCATCAATCGAAAACGAAGGTTTTTCTATCAACGTCATCACATTCACTTAAATTGAGAGCTTCAATGGGTGGTTCATGGTGGCAGCCTTTATGTTGGTATACGACTTCGAAGGAGATCGATAAACTACCGTCACTTTCGTCAGATAGTTTCCATTCGAACCAATGACTCATCAATAGTGACACGTGTACGCTGTTAATGCTTAAATTGGATTCTAACAGATTTTATTTGTTCTCCATGAAACTGAAAATAATAATTCAAGGATATTAGTCGGAATACTTCAAATTTGAAGAGACTTTTGTGTACCAAGAAATGTTTCTTGCCGTAAATTTTATCGCCCCACAGGATTATACGTGATCATTTGTTGGTACCGTGGATACCCTGCTTGGTGGGAAAGTATGCCGTAGGCTAACCACGCCTGCGCGTTCGTTTTTGCGTAAGTTGGCGGTACCAGTCTCTCCAATAACTTACGGATGTTACATCGATGTAGACTTGCTCTAATTTGCCTAAAATCCATCAGGATAGACAGGAAGATGATTATGAAGAGTGGGAAATAACAGCTGGTTATTGTTTCATAAAATTACCGGATATGTACATAAATTCGTCTTCGCTGTTATGGCAACCGATGGGGAATGGGCTGGATTTTGGTGTTTGCTCCAAGGACGCCTTGTCTTGTGGTTCCAGATTATTTTTTCTGCATTCTAGTAGTTTCATTAGCGTCGCAGCTGCTAGAATTATAATTGGAAATATTTGATTTTCATTAAAAATAATAATAACTTACCAGAATGCTAATATTGACGTTCGTTGTTTACTCAATAAATATCAAGCAGTTTGTTGACGTCCACATTGTACAAATAAAAAAAGGTGACCGCTTTTATGTTTCGAAAGATTGTTATTTTACATTTTTAATAAAATATTTATATGTTAGTAAATTCTCACATAAGCAGATGCATCAGTAGTTGATCGCCATTTTATTTTGTTTGATTATTAATTTTTCATATTTCTGACAGCTGTATGAAAATCATTAGGCGTTCCAGTGAAAATTATATGTATTCTCATTTGATTCAGCCCAAATACTAAACAATGATGAAACACGAATGATACACTGCTGGTTTTTGAGATGATAATCATAGGCATCATCGTTTACCTTTTTCGAATGCAAGCAATTCATTTGACGTTTTGTTACTCATTTGAAAATCACGAGCCTCTTCATTCCAATACAGACATGATGTCATTCGATTTTCAAGTCATTATTTTTTCGAATGATCGCCTTTCGAAATCGTCAACGTTGAGCTTTTGGGTTATTCATATGACAAATCATACGCTATATTGCAACAACTTTTGTTCAGTGTACGCTACACAGCCTGTTGATTTCGAAAAGAGGCATTTCCGCATTATTCCGCACACATAACAGAATCCACGATAACCGCGCTACCGGATCTCTCGGGAATTTCAGTTCTGGATAATATGTTTGATTTCGTCTGCCAAATAATGCCTGCACTTCATAATTACAGACGGGTGTTATAGAAAGAAAGCGGTATCTCGAGAAAACAAAAAAATCAACACGGTTAACAATCGTCGTTTTATGTTTGATACCACAATATGACAACACTTCCAAGCAGCCCTTTAGTACTTTTAGTTTCCAAGCCGAAGGTTTGCTTATGTCACTTTCGTCCAATCACGAGCTGGTTCAGAATTGGTTCAAAAACAGGGAACAGAGCTGGCGGATCCTATAATAGGTCGGTGCCTAGGATAGGATCCGCCAGCTGGCTTCTTCTTATATTTTGCTAATCCCTGCTGAAAACGACATACCCCCACTCGACCAATGTTGCCAAAATATTTGTTTTGTTACAGTCGTGTCCAAAACTTAAATTGTTCTGATTAAAATATTCTATATTATGTATCAATTTCACGCTCCGGGAAAAATCAATGATTTAGTCTTTATATCCGCATTTAAATGATCATTACGGGTCTTCATCGGAATACAGCAAAACAAAATAATATATATTTCTCGACAAACATATGATTACGGCCTAAAAGCCAACTGTCAAAATCCACTTTGAATGGAAATTCTAGACAAACCGTTACTAGTCGAACACAGTTCACAACAGTTTATGAAAGATAAAACTTTTCTCTTTCATTTACTACCAACATCTGTGATTGGCGTGTAACGGTTTGTCCGGAATTTCCATTCAAAGTGGATTTTGACAGTTGGCTTTTAGGCCGTAATCATATGTTTGTCGAGATTTGTTGTTGGCCATTACGAAAAATATTTCCATGCTCTTAATTTTTGTAAGTTGCTTTCTGAGTCGAGCAACCTCATTCACAAGATCAATCTTCTCTGTTCGCATTTGGTTTAAATATTCTAAAACTACTTTTTTGCAAGGCTTAATTTTTGTTTAGTTTGTATAGGTGTTTAGGTTTGTTCCAGTACTTCATGTGATTTTTTCGGAGAAAACAGCAGTAGAAAATAACACGCTCCTATTTCCACCGATGATTGATGCAGTTAAAAACTGTAAAATTCAACTGTATCGATAATACTAAAAGAAGAACAACAAGCGATTTCCAGGATAACTCTCACGATTTGCCCCAATGTATTGCGAATCTTTTCTTAAATCCACATTGCGACTTTTCAGCCATGCGCCACAGGGCCGTGCGTTGAATTACGCGCCCATCTAGTTTGCATCAGTGCGAGTGAGAAAACATTTTGACGTTTGTTTTTGTTTCGACCGCACTCGTGTGTATCCCATATAGCAACAACTCGACGAAATGCTATATTATCTCGCGATAGACAATACTCCCAATTTACTCGGCGCTGGAACAAAGACAATTTTTACATGAAGTTGAAATAATTTTCATACTTAGGCTAAATAGTCAGTTACTCGGTTAGACTTCGAAAAGAGAGATAATATGTTTGAATTCGTCTGCCAGAAAATGCCTTTCACTTCATAATTACAGACGGACGTTATTGAAAGAAAGCGGAATCTCAAGAAAACCAAAAAAAAAACAAAACGGTAAACAAACGTTGCTTTACGTTTTATATCACAATACGACAACACTTCCAAGCAGCCCTTTAGTACTTTTAGTTTCCAAGCCGAACGTTTGCCAATGTCACTTTCGTCCAATCACGAGCTGGTTCAGAATTGGTTCAAAAACAGTAGCCCACATTACCACGGCAGATGGATAGCTAACCGGAGGCGAGATGCCCCACCTGCCAACACCGATCGCCTCAATACATGCCGACAAGTGACGGGCGAACGAAATGCAGGCTCAGATGCAACAACCAGGCGGATGGCTGCGTTCTTTGCTATGAATCTTAGCCCCGCCATTCGCATGCCTTTTGCCTGCCGTTCGCACGCCATCCGGTCGCCAGCATGCCTGCCGGCGGATGGTACCTTCGGGTGGGGCATCCCGCCTCCCATAGAGTAACAAATAATTCAAAGTTGTTCTAAATCGATGAAACGTGTAAAAGCTGTCTGTAAATGTCAAAATTTGACGTTTAATGACAGCTCATACTCCTTTCATCGATTTAGAAATATTATTCAGGAAAAATTGAAAATGTTTTACAAAGTACATTTAATATTAGTTAATCTGAAAAAAAATTCTTAAAGTTTTGTATTTCTAGATTTGTGTGGATAATTTCTGCATAATTTGTTTCGGAATTTTGGACTGCAGTTTTTGAATTTTCTAGTTGTTTAATTGTTTGATTTTTTAGTTGTACTTATTAACATTAGTAACAGTTATACAATGCTCTGCCAAGTGCTGTTATGCAGCAAAGTTAGTGTGATGCAGCTTGGCCACACAGCTGCGGCCAAGTTTCCGCTGGAGAACGTGTTTGTAAATCATCCGTCGGAAGTGCAATCAAATCTGTGATCCACTCGTTCGTCTGGTTTACTCAAACATGGGTTATGGCTAGTTTAAAGTCGACTAAGCGGCAGTGAAGATGGATAGCGCACATAAATGCAATGTAACGTTGCTACGGATGTAGTACTTTGATATTTTGTATAAATGATATGCTTAGGCACAATCACAGTGCGTTTTTTGTAGATACCAAGTTACTGCAGATCAAATCGATACCGCTCAGTCGGCTTACCCGGTACCTGGTCAAACCATTCGCAATTTGATTCGGAATCCTGAATGAATTCAATATGGAATCCAGTTGAAAGGCAACAACCGATTCCGAAACCTACTGAGTCAGAATAGGTTATTGCATTTGAGCTAAGTCGAAATCCTTATTGAATTCATTCAAGATACCGAACCGGTTTCGGAATCGGTTTGACTGAGTATATTTGAATAAACCGAAGGCGTTAGTACCCTATAAGAACGGTTGGTTTCAAAATCGTCCAATAAAGGACGTTCGTTGGACCAATTTGGACAACGTCCAAATAACCGTTCAACAAACGTCCATCGTTGGACCCGTGTTGAACGGGTTTGCAACAATTTTTTGGACGTCTTAGTGGGTATAAAGGGGCGCAAAGAGTGTGCAGAGAGTGAAGCCAAAAAAGTCTACTTATCGAGCAAAATTGCTACAAAGACGGATTCCAATTGTGCACGATAGGTAGTCTTTTTTGTCTTCACTCTTTGCGCAATTGTTCTCTATAAACTGTGGAGTAAACCGGACAAATAAGTGAATCACAGGTTGGTTTGCACATCCGCCGGCGGGTTTGATAACACCTCTTCAGGTGGACCGTCAGCGGCTTAGTGCAGCTTGGTATCCTTCGCTGCGACTATGTGGTCCAGCCACACAACGCTAGCTTTGCTGCATAACATCACTGGCAGAGCACTACGTCACTGTTACTAGTGTTATTAAGCACAACTGAGGAATAATATATTCAATAATTTGTAAATTCAAAAACTGAACGAAATTCTAAAACAGGATAAATTATGTACATTATAAAAATCAGAATTACAAGACGTTAAGAGCGAAAAATTTATAGTTTTTTGAAAATAAATGACAGAAGTAACAAAAATATATAAATTGCTTGCTAAAAATATCTAAAATTCAAGATATCTGTAATCAAAAATTTAAAAATTTTGAGACTAGAGAATTCCAATAACAACAACAAACATCCACAAAAATTAAAAAAAATTCGATTTCAAAATTAAACAATATTATAATTAAAAAATTCTAAAAATGAAAAATCAAATCTTCAAAAATTCAGGAAAGTTGAAGAATTCAAATGTTAAAAATTATAAACTTCAAAAATCGAAATGTTCAAAAAGTAAGACCCAGAAATTCAGAAACACAATGATACAAAAATTCATGTAATGCAATTCAAGTATTACAAATTCAATAGTTCAATAGTTCTAAAATACAAAGATGCAAAAATTCCAAATCAAATTAATACAACCACAATAAAAATACAAATACAAAAAGAAAAAATCAAAAATACAGAATTACTAAAATTCAAAAGCACTAAAAATTCAAAAAAAAAATGAAATGCCCTTTTAGCACAAAATTCTCAAATTCAAAAGATCAAAATTTGAAGACATCAAAAATTCAGAAATTCGAATATTCGAAAATTCAAGAATTCGAAGATTTTTAAATCCAAAAATTGAAAAAGAAATAAAAATTCAAAGATCCGGTAATTCAAAGGTTCAGAAATTCAAAAAACTCGAAAAATCAATGATTAAAACATGCAAAAAATTGAAAATTCTGGTTTCAAAAATTCAACAACTCCAATATTCAATTATTAAAAATTCCAAAATTCGAAGAGCAAAGAATTCAAAAATTCTGTAATTCAGAAATTCAAATTCAAACATTCAAATATTAAAAAAATATCAAGAATTCAGCAATTGAAAAAATCTTGTATTCTTATATTAAAAACTTCTGCAATTCAACGCAACAACAACACAAAAATTTACAAACGCAAAAACACAAAAATGCAACAAAAAAAACAAAAATATATAAATGCAAAAATTCAAAGGATCAATAAATTAAAAATTCAAGGTAACAAAATACTAAATATTCAGAAATTGAAAAAATCATAAATTCGAGTATTTAAAAGTTCAAAAAGTCAAAGATTCAAAAATTCAAGAATATGAAAATTTTAGAAATTTCAATAACCAAAAATTCAATATTTCAAAAATTCAACCATTCAAAAATTCTAATGTCTAAAATTAAAAACCTCGAAAATTTATAAAAATCCGATATTGAAAAATTCTTAAGTTCAAAAATTCAATTTTCAGAAAAAAAAAAAACAAAATATATAGATCCAGAAATTCAAAAACACAATAATGCAAACATACTAAAATACAGAAATACTAAAATTCTAAAAACATAAAAATTTCAAAAATACAAGAATCCATAAACACAAAAAATATAAAAATACAGGGATGCAAAAATATAAAAAGTACAAAAATACTGAAACACAAAAATACAAAAGCACAAAAATACGAAAATGTAGAAATACAACAGATAGATAAATACTACAATATAAAAAAAATCCAAAATTCGAAAGTACGAAAATATTGTGTATTTACTCGAAAGCTGACAGCAAATATGTATTTGGCTGAAAGTAAGTGTTCGATTACAGGGGATGTGTGAATGGTGTCTGCTGTTTCGTGCTGTATGAGGTATTGAATCATGACAATTCACATATATGTCTGTAGAAAAAGCAATACTTTCAAAATTTAATATGAATATAATTTATTTCCTAGAATAATGCTTTTATTGATAATGCTTCTCATAATTGCCGGTATTGTCACCCCCGTGCGGTAGAAGTCAAACCAAAACAATCATCACTCACTGGCGGCTGTTTCATTCATTTCGTATAGTCTAATTCATGCGTGGTTGTGTTAGTGCGACAGTTGAGGGGAAATGTTGTTGGACCTTGGGGGTTGAGGTTAAGTTAGCTGAAGGATAACATACTCATTCCACGCCTTTATGCATTATATCTGTATGCAATTCACAGACAGTGAATGACTCGATTAATGTTTGACAAACTGGTTGACAATGAAGTGTCAGCGACTATTCTCGCGACTACTCGACCGAACGAATACTTTAACCGTCCGTGTTCAGAGAGAGATTAAACGCACAATACAAAGAAATACAGGCTATTACAATACAGGAATACTAGAATACAAAAAATGCAAAACACAAGAACACTACACCACAAAAATTCAAAAATACAAAAACACAACAATACAAAAACACAATAATATAAAAATACGAGATCACAAAAATACCAAAATACAAAAATACAAGAGCATAAAAATATAAAAATACAAAAAATTCAATGATACAAAAAAACTAAAAATACAAGAATACAAAAATACTCAAATACAGAAATACAACAATCCAACAATACAAAAATACAAATATATATATAAATACGAAAGTGCTAAAATAGGCAAATACAAAAATTTTAAAATACAAAAATAAGAAAATGCAAAAATACAAGAATGCAATAATAGAACACGTACAAAAACACAAAGATACAAAATCACAAAAATATAAAAACTCTAAATCACAAAAATACCAAAATACAAAAAACAAAAGAGTAAAAAAACGAAAATACAAATATACGAAAATACAAAAATACGATATTACTAAAAATGCAAAAATACCAGAATACAAAAATACTGAAACACAAAAAAAAAACAAAATGCAAAAATACAAAAATATGAAAATACAAAAATTCAATAATGCAAAAATACAAGATTACAACAATACAAAAATGCTAAAAATCCAAGAATAAAATAATGCAAAAATACTCAAATACAGAAATACAACAATCCAACAATACATCAATTTAATAATACAAAAATAACAAAATACCAAAATACGAATATACTAAAATACAAAACTACGAATACGAAAATACAAAACTTAAAAAATACAAGAATAGAAAAATTCAACATACTGAAACCCAAAAATACAAGAACACAAAGATACAAAAACACAAGAATATAAAAATACAAAATCAAAAAACTATAAAACTATAAAACACAAAAATGCAAATAAACAAAAACACAAAAATTCATAAATGCAAAAGTTCAAAGGATCAATAAATAAAAAATCAAGAGATGAAAATATCAAATATTCAAAAATCCATAAATTAAATTATTTAGGAATTCAAAAAGTTAGATTCAAAAATTCAATATTTCAAAAATTCATGAATTTTAGAATTTTAGAAATTTCAAAAATTCAATAATTCGAAAGTTCTAACATTTAATCATTTAAAAAATTAAATATAGAAAAATTTCAAAATTCAAAAATAAAAATTTCAGAAATTCACCACAATACAATACAATACAATAAAAATAAAAATTCAAATTTGAAATGATTCAGAAATGCAGAAATACAAAAATGCAAAAATTAAAAATACAAAAATATGAAGAAACAATAATACAAAAATACAAAAATGCTATAATACAGACAAAAAAATCCAAAATTACAAAAATATTATAACAAAAATGCAATAATTCGGAAAGGTAGAAATACAGAAATACAAAATTTAAAAATACAAAAGTACGAAAACACAAAAATATAATAATACAAAAATAGGAAAACACTAAAATGCAATAAAACCTGTTTTAATCCACCTAGTGGTGTAATTGTGTCTTTCTCATTTATCAAAGCTGGTTACGTTCAGTATAACATTGAGGAAATGGCTATTACATTCTTATTACACTTGGTAAGTATATATGAGTGCACGACTGCTACGAACCTGATGAGCAACATGTCGACGCTGACACACTTGAGACAAACAAAAATATAATATTTAATTAGCTTAACAGCGCGAGTTCAATGTTGTCTTCACTTTAACATATTTTGAAATGCGCAGTGGTGGGAAAGGGTAGTGGCATAATTAGTGGGAGGGGAGGATGCGTTAGGAAAAACCTAACATATTTGGGGTGAAGGGAATGCGGGTGTGAAGTTGGTCAAAGAGAGGGGGAGGGGGGTGAAGGTAAGAGAGTTGAAAAGGGGTGTGAGAGGAAGGAGGGGTAGATGGGGGGTGCAACTTCATACTATGCCTTCCATTTGAGACTAGGTTAGTGAAAATTGGTGCAGTCATCACCGAAGTGGCTCTAGTTCTGAAATATGTCCGGAACCCGGGACTTCCGGAATTATCGATAATGGACAATATATTCCAAGAATCTAGGCCAGCGAATCGAAGTATTTTGATGTTCATTTCAATAGATTTTTAAACTATGAGGTGTTACGATTGTACCGGTTTATATGAGAAATTCCTTTGTAACCGCAATAACCAAACTGTAACTCCGGAACCAAAAATCAAGACTGAATGAAATTCAATGGCAGTCAATGGAAGTATTATGTCTTTAATTTGAAATCAAGTTTGTAAAAATCAGTTAAGAGTTCGCTGGAAAATAGGGGGATATTAGCTTAGGAACTTGGCGGGCTCCCCGGGGGCATCAATAACCGTCATAGGTGGCCAATGTGGTCAAAACTACTTTGATTGGTTTTATTGATATAGACCCGCAAATCCAAGTAATGTTGAACCTATTTGAATATGTATTATATCATTCGGGCATCATGGTGTTACCAGTTTATAAAGGAATTTGATGTGTGACCGTACTCTTCAATTCGTAACTCCGGAACCGGAAGTCGGATCAACTCAAATTTATATAGCAGCTTATGGGAGCATTGGGAGCATTGCGAAATCAGCAAAGTTCCAAAAAGTCTATTTTTCTCAAAAACATTTTTTTCGGTGTAACATAAAATCTCGACGTTTCATAAATTTTAAGGACATTAAAGGAAATGCGAATTAAATTTCTGAAATTTCATGGGGTCCCCCCTTCGAAATAAAAATGCAAAATACAAAAATGTAAAAATTCAAAATACAACAACGCAGAAAACTAAAACACAAAAATGCAAAAATATAAAAATACATAAATACAAAAATACAGAAATCCAAAAATACTTGAACGCAAAAATACAAAAATTCTAAATACAAAAATATACAAATACAAAAATACAGCAATACAAAAATTCAATAATGCAAAAATACAACAATACGAAAATTTGAAAATACAAAAATGCAAAGATAGAAAAATATAAAAATGCAAGAATACAAAAATACAAATATACTAATATACAAAAATATAAAAATACCAAAATACAAAAATGCGAAAACACAAACATACAAAAATGTAAAAATACAAAATTACAAAAATGCGAGAATACCACAATACAAAATGGTAAAGTACACAAATACAAAAACATAATTATGTGTTATTAATTACAAAAATATAAAAGATACGAAAATGCTAAAGTCCAAGAAAACAAAAAATGTAAAAATTCAAAATACAACAACGCAGAAAAATGCAAAAATATAAAAATACATAAATACAAAAATACAGAAATCCAAAAATACTTGAACGCAAAAATACAAAAATTCTAAATACAAAAATATACAAATACAAAAATACAGCAATACAAAAATTCAATAATGCAAAAATACAACAATACGAAAATTTGAAAATACAAAAATGCACAAATAGAAAAATATAAAAATGCAAGAATACAAAAATACAAATATACTAATATTCAAAAATATAAAAATATAAAAATACCAAAATACGAAAACACAAACATACAAAAATGTAGAAATACAAAAATACAAAATTACAAAAATGCGAGAATACCACAATACAAAATGGTAAAGTACACAAATACAAAAACATAATTATGTGTTATTAATTACAAAAATATAAAAGATACGAAAATGCTAAAGTCCAAGAAAACAAAAAATATAGAAATACAAAAATACAAATTGATAAAAAGTACAAAAATTCAAGAGATAAAAATTTGGAAAAAGCAAAATTTTCAAAAAAAACAAAAATTCAAAAATTTAAAATGGGGGTGGGCGTAGCGTATTGGTAAATCGATTGCCTTGTACGCAGCACACCTGGGTTCGAGTCCCGACCCCGTACATAGGGTTAGAAATTTTTCCTAAGAGATTTTTCTAACCCGAAGAGGCGAATGACCTTAAGGTTAAAACCTCTATAATTGAAATAAAAAAAAAAAAAAAATTTAAAATCAAAGAGCTCAAAAATTTAAAAACTCTGAATACAAATATTCAAAAATACGCAAATAAATTGAAAATTTCCAAAATTCAACAGCTCGAAATATCAGAAATTGAAGCTTTTAAAAATTTTAATACTCAAAAAAATTTAAAATGATGGATTCAAAAATTCCTTACATTATTATATTTTTAAATTCTTGAATTTTTAAACTTTTAAATATTTTTTCTTAAGTTTTTAAATTCCTGATAAAATGTTCAAAATTTTTTAAATTTTTAAATGCTTAAATTTTCAAGATTTGAAGCGTTTAAATTTTTAAATTATTAAACTTTTAACTTTTTAAATTCTTGAATTTTTTTTTTAAATGTTCACATTTTAAATTTTTTGAATTCTTAAATTTAAAATTTCTTAAATTATTAAATTGTTAAATATTGAAATTTATGAATTTTTAATGTTTTAAACTTTTAATTCTTAAATTTTTAAATTCTAATTTGAAATTTTTTTAATATTGAAATCTTTAAATTGCAAAATATTTTGATATTCAAATTTCTTAAATGTGGTTTTTAAATCTCTACATTTTTGCATTACTTAATATTGAAATCTTTTAATTATTAAATATTGAAATTTTCAAATTTTTAGATGTTTAAACTATTAAATTTTTAAAATTTTTAGGTTTCTCAATCTTTAAATATCAAAATTTTTAAATTTTCGAATATATATTTTTTAGATTCATGAATTTTTAAATTTTTAGTATCCTTAAACTTTTTAAATTCAAATTTTTTGTATTTTTTGATTTTTTTACTTTTCAATTTTTTAATATTTAAACTTAAATTTTTTTAAATTCATAGATTTTTTATTTTTTGATCCCCAAATTCTTTTCAATTTTGATTTTTCCTAACTTTTAAATCTTTGTTCTTAAAATTACCTTTAAATTCAAAAATTTCAAAAAATTTAAGTTTCGAAATTTTAAACATTAAATTCTTTAAATTTCTAAACTTTTAAATTTAAAAAAAAAATTATTTCAAAAGTTTGAATAGTTAAATTTTTACATTCCAAGATTTTAAAATTTTTGAATTCCCAAATTTTTGAATTCCTAAGTTTTTAAATTTCTAAACCTGTAAATTTTTCCAATCCTCAAATTTTCGCATCTCTAAATTTTTAGGTTTTCAAATTAATATATTTTCAAATCTCAAAATTTTTGAATCGGTAAATTTTTAGACTCACATATTTTTAAATTTATGAAACTTAATATTTCCAAATTTATAAATTTATTGATTTTAAAATTTCCAAATTTTTAGATTCTTAATTTTTTTTGCCGAGTTTCTATGTACGCATTTGAGTAGAATACGTGAGTATGGAATTTAAGGAAGTCGCAATAATTGGGATTGGTTCTGATAGTCATTTGCATAAGTACCTGGCAGTAAGTATGTATTAGGTTTGGATTCTCCTTAATTATGTGATGCTACTTAACACTTACAAATACTTCATCACATGTGTGACAAATCTTCTTATCGCTTGATTTGCCTTGAAGCGGAGAGTACTATGCAATATTAGGAAGCTTTTCCTCCTGACAATTCTGATAAACTATTTCACAATTGTACATGAAACCCTTCACCTTGACTAGGACAAAGAAAATATTAGGTTTGTTACAGTACACGAAAGTTGCTCCGGAGCAAAACATACTTACTCCTTTTTAAACCGGAGCTAGCAGAAGAAGAAAAAAGAGAAAAGTAATTGTCTAGTTTAGTGACTATAGCGATAGAGGTCCATTTTCAATGGGGTTTTTTGCCAATAGGGTGTATTTTAGCCTGAATAAACCGAATCCGAGAGCGGAAATGTGAAATTTTTAACCAATGTTCAATAAACTGAAAAAATAAGTTGTGATTAATAACACTCATAACAATAACAGTACTTAAACAAGTGAGCTTATACAGTGGAGCTAGTGTGATGTGGCTTGGTCGCATACCCGAGGCGAAGGATCCGAAGAGGCGCAAAGCCACTGAGAATCCGCCGGACGAGGAATTGATTAACTCGTTGCTGAAATTGCAAGCAAACCTGTGATCCTCTCGTTTGACAGGTTTACTCAAACATAGAGGCTATAGTTAGTTGAAAGCTCGTACACCAGAAAGTGATGTGGCATAGCCACATTAGTCAGTATTCGGTTGACTAATGTGGCTACCCCACATCGTATTCTGGTGTATTGTTAGACTTCGCTGCCGCTCAATCGGCTTTAAACTACCTATAACCCTTATGTTTAAGTAAACCGGACAAACGAAATGATCACAGGTTTGCTTACAAATTCCAGCAACGGGTTATCAATTTCTCGTTCGGCGGATCCTCAGCGGCTTTGCGCCGCTTCGAATCCTTCGCCTCGGGTATGCGGCCAGGCCGCATCACACTAGCTCCGCTGTGTAAGCTCACTTGTTAAAGAACTGCTATTGTTAAGACTGTTATTAAGCACAACTTATTTCTTCAGTTTATTTAACTACGGTTGAAAATTTCACATTTACACTCTCGGATTCGGTTTATTTAGATTGAAATACATTTTCTAAACTAGATAATTATCAAGAGAAAGAAGAGATTACAGGAACGATTTTCTCATTGTTTCCTCCGGAGTACTTCAAGTTTCTCTTGGCATTGGAACAAACCTAACACTTTCTACGCAATATTACTCACCGGACAAAAAGGCGTGAAACGAGAAATTTCCACAATACATCGTGCAGCACCTCCAGCGAGGGTTGCTGATGTACGAAGCAGCGCGGTGGAACAGTCCACCCTCCGGGTACTAGATCACAAATCCTCAAGGTAAATATTTGAGAGCAAAGCATATGACAAACGAATGCAATATTCAGTGGATACAATTTAGTTTGCAGCACTCCGTGAACTAGCAAGTGGTTACCGACTGCTTTTTTCCAACACGCAATCCACAATGAAATTTCTTCGCCGAATCAACATCTGAATAATCTTGGCTCTACTGGCTACTTTACTATCAATATAATACTTCGCTCACCTTTGGAAGAAACAAGTATTTTCATGCAGAAGAATTCGACAACGACATCAACATCTATGATCGAATATCACTATTTTGCACAACAGCAACTTTTCTTATTGAAAACACATTTGATTGCGGAGATTCGGCTCGATCCGTAAATCACTTGCACTAGCAGTATAATCCGCTCCCCCGAGAACGGGAGGAAACACCACCGAAATTCACTGCTGTACATCTCCAGTAAAATACCGTGAAGTCCCATAACAAAAAAATCGAAAAAAAAAGATGGGTGGGTAATGTCTGCGACATAACCGGAGAGATGTAGAATACATAAGGAACACGTTCTTCAAATATGTTGATACTCATTGGAATTTTCGGACAAAAGGTGATTTGGGCGAGGAATATTTCAAATTATTCTTTACAAAAATGATGGTGGTCCTGAAAAGGACCGGTTTTGTTGGCGTTGTTGGCCTTGGTGAGGGAGATGGCTAACGATGAAATTAATTGTTAGCATGAGGAAGTCGCGTAGTACTGGCCAATGGAAGAACAGATAATAATTGATTCCTGAAAATCAATTTTTCTTTATTCATGTAAATTATACATACTTACAAATCTAACAGAAGATTCCTGATCATATTTCTGAATCATTAGTGCGAACATTGTGTAATTTGGTTAAGTACAATGAAAGTTACAAACTTTCCAAACTCGACCTTCTGTTCATTCAGAAATATTGAAATGGGGTGTCGTGGTCACAATAAAAAAAGATGGGTGGGTAATGTCTGTCACATAACCGGAGCGTCGTGATTTCAATTCGAGACGTTAATTTAAATCTAATAATATTCAACAGAATCACGTTTGAATGGGAAATTTTCAAATAATTCTCTATGGTAATAATGGTGGTTCTGAAAAGAACCTTTGGTATCGGCGTTGGTGTTGATGGTGATGCGCTGGATCGTTGGATATTTTTGGCATGATAGTTACGTGCCTGGCGAACTGTTTTGTAGCCTCGAACAAAACGACAAGACTGGCTTCTTCGGGTACCATTACGGCTGAACTTTATAAGCTTAGCTCGACTTTGAAATCCTGCACAATCTCACGAATCAGACACTGGTAGGGCCATTTTGTTTGCTACTAGCACGGAGCTGCACAAAAAATCATTTAATGCAGTTAGTTCACGGGGGCTGCCAAAAAGCTTGAATAGAAGCATGCGACTTCAACGTTTCTCTTAAACACATGCAACAACACATTCGTTTTGGTAATACTGATAATAACAGTAGAAAGGAATGGAAAAGCAGTGCACGAAACGAGCGAGAGGATAATTTAAATTTTTGTTCCGTGTGCAAGCTACTTCTTTCCACCCAACGTATTATGTTGCTTGTTGAAAATTTGCTACACACCTTAAAATAAAAGTTTCAGTTTAACTCTCACTAGAACACAATTGATTGGTCCTGAAAAGAACCGTTGCTTTTATTGTAATTTACGCCCACTCCCACAAACCGACCAAGTAGGCATCAGTGGCTTCATTACGGCTGAGTTTTGTAAGCGTAGCTCGACTTTGAAGTAATACACAACCTTACGAACCAGACGCTGGAATGTTAGCCAGCGGATTAGTTGCTCCGTTGCCCTTTAGTTGGGGCGAAATACTAGCATGGCGACAGTTCCTGATCGGTAGTTGGTTGCGATGGGCCACCAGTAGCTGGGGCACTTTTGCGGACCGTCATCATCGCCAACTGCTTTCCTCCGGTGGACTGGCTGCTTGCTAGTGCTTGAACGAATGCGAATGATGAGAAAAACCGACCGACCAATATTCATATATGAAAACACAAGAAAGCACTACTATCGCTCTCCCGCTCGTTTTCGTGCCATTCCTGTGCCTTTCCTTTCCGTTCGGCTACCAATACTAGCATAACCAAAACGAATATTCTGTCTTTCCATCGCCTTCAATCTAGTGGCCAGTGCTAGCAAACTTGCATGTTCAGTTTTTCAATAACAACATTCCAACAATATTTTCAAAGAATGTTGCAGATTTGAAAAGAAGGAAGGAGAAGATTTTCACAAATTTAAATTCTTTTGTTTTATTTGTTAGCGCTGATAAAGGCTATTTAGTTTGCTACTAGCAAGGAGCTGCACAAACAAATCGATTTATGCAGTTAATCAACGGAGGCTGCCAAAAAGTTCGAATAAAAGCATGCGACTAGTGTACTTTGCATGTTCTATATTTTATCAATACTAGAGAGGATCAATAAAATAATTCAAATTGTTATAGCGACATGCAATTGTGGCAACACTGGCCATGAGATGGTGGGGGAACACGCACATTCGTTTTAGTTATGATGGTAGTAGCAGCAGAAAGGAATGGAAAAGCAGTGCACGAAAACGAGCGAGAGAAGATAATTTAAATTCTCTTTCTTTCTTTCCACACATCGTATTTCTTATATTGCTTTCTGAAAATTATTTGTTATACACCATAAAATGTAAATTTCAGTTTAACTCTTATTAGAACACAATTAATTGGTCCTGTAAAGAACCGTTTATTGTTTTATTGCGGGAGCATAATTCAGACGCACTCCCCGCGGACACGGTGAGCTAGAAAGCACTATTTTGCATTCTCGAACAAACCGACCAAGTAGGCATCGTTGGCTTCTCGGGGCATCATTACGACTGAGCTTTGTAAGCGTAGCTCGACTTTGCAGTCCTGCACAATCTCACGACCCAGACGCTGGAACGATAGCCTACTCTGTTGCCCTTTAGTTGGGGCGAAATTCTTGCAGGGCGACAGTTCCGATGAGTCACCAGTAGCTGGGGCACTTTTTCCGTCCGTCGCTATTGCCAACTGCTTTCCTTCGGTGGACTGGCTGCTTGCGAAGACTCCAAATCAAGAAGACTGATATCTCTTTCCTTCCCCCATACAAACGAGAAGCGACAAAGGTTACAGCGCCTCTATTGGAAGAAGGGAGGAAGCTTTATGTAAAAATGTATATGTGTGTGCATCACTATGGAAAGTACCACCTTTACCCGCAAGTGGCGTTGCTGTTACTGTCTCCGGATTCTGGACAGAGTTGCCAGTCTTCTTGATATGGAGTCTTCGCTGCTTGCTAGTGCTTGAACGAATACGAATGAGGAGAAAAACCGAACGACCAATATTCATATACGAGAAAGCACTACTATCGCTCTCTCGCTCGTTTTCGTGCCATTCCTGCGCCTTTCCTTTCCGTTCGGCTACCAATACTAGCATAACCAAAACGAATATTCTGTCTTTCCATCGCCTTCAATCTAGTGGCCAATGCTAGCAAACTTGCATGTTCAGTTTTTCAATAACAACATTCAAACAATATTTTCAAAGAATGTTGCAGATTTGAAAAGAAGGAAGGAAAAGATTTTCACAAATTTAAATTCTTTCGTGTTATTTGTTAGCGCTGATAAAGGCTATTTAGTTTGCTACTAGCAAGGAGCTGCACAAACAAATCGATTTATGCAGTTAATCAACGGAGGCTGCCAAAAAGTTCGAATAAAAGCATGCGACTAGTGTACTTTGCACGTTCTATATTTTATCAATACTAGAGAGGATCAATAAAATAATTCAAATTGTAATAGCGACATGCAATTGTGGCAACACTGGTCATGAGATGGTGGGTAGAACACGCACATTCGTTTTAGTTATGATGGTAGTAGCAGCAGAAAGGAATGGAAAAGCAGTGCACGAAAACGAGCGAGAGGATAATTTAAATTCTCTTTCTTTCTTTCCACACATCGTATTTCTTATATTGCTTTCTGAAAATTATTTGTTATACACCATAAAATGTAAATTTCAGTTTAACTCTTATTAGAACACAATTAATTGGTCCTGTAAAGAACCGTTTATTGTTTTATTGCGGGAGCATAATTCAGACGCACTCCCCGCGGACACGGTGAGCTAGAAAGCACTATTTTGCATTCTCGAACAAACCGACCAAGTAGGCATCGTTGGCTTCTCGGGGCATCATTAAGACTGAGCTTTGTAAGCGTAGCTCGACTTTGCAGTCCTGCACAATCTCACGACCCAGACGCTGGAACGATAGCCTACTCTGTTGCCCTTTAGTTGGGGCGAAATTCTTGCAGGGCGACAGTTCCGATGAGTCATCAGTAGCTGGGGCACTTTTTCCGTCCGTCGCTATTGCCAACTGCTTTCCTTCGGTGGACTGGCTGCTTGCTAGTGCTTGAACGAATACGAATGATGAGAAAAACCGAACGACCAATATTCATATACGAGAAAGCACTACTATCGCTCTCTCGCTCGTTTTCGTGCCATTCCTGCGCCTTTCCTTTCCGTTCGGCTACCAATACTAGCATAACCAAAACGAATATTCTGTCTTTCCATCGCCTTCAATCTAGTGGCCAATGCTAGCAAACTTGCATGTTCAGTTTTTCAATAACAACATTCAAACAATATTTTCAAAGAATGTTGCAGATTTGAAAAGAAGGAAGGAAAATATTTTCACAAATTTAAATTCTTTCGTGTTATTTGTTAGCGCTGATAAAGGCTATTTAGTTTGCTACTAGCAAGGAGCTGCACAAACAAATCGATTTATGCAGTTAATCAACGGAGGCTGCCAAAAAGTTCGAATAAAAGCATGCGACTAGTGTACTTTGCACGTTCTATATTTTATCAATACTAGAGAGGATCAATAAAATAATTCAAATTGTAATAGCGACATGCAATTGTGGCAACACTGGTCATGAGATGGTGGGGGAACACGCACATTCGTTTTAGTTATGATGGTAGTAGCAGCAGAAAGGAATGGAAAAGCAGTGCACGAAAACGAGCGAGAGGATAATTTAAATTCTCTTTCTTTCTTTCCACACATCGTATTTCTTATATTGCTTTCTGAAAATTATTTGTTATACACCATAAAATGTAAATTTCAGTTTAACTCTTATTAGAACACAATTAATTGGTCCTGTAAAGAACCGTTTATTGTTTTATTGCGGGAGCATAATTCAGACGCACTCCCCGCGGACACGGTGAGCTAGAAAGCACTATTTTGCATTCTCGAACAAACCGACCAAGTAGGCATCGTTGGCTTCTCGGGGCATCATTACGACTGAGCTTTGTAAGCGTAGCTCGACTTTGCAGTCCTGCACAATCTCACGACCCAGACGCTGGAACGATAGCCTACTCTGTTGCCCTTTAGTTGGGGCGAAATTCTTGCAGGGCGACAGTTCCTGATCGGGTTGCGATGAGTCACCAGTAGCTGGGGCACTTTTTCCGCCGTCGTCATCGCCGACTGCTTTTCTTCGGTGGACTGGCTGCTTGCTAGTGCTTGAACGAATACGAATGATGAGAAAAACCGACCGACAGATATTTATATAATCGCGCTAATATGCACTACTATCGCTTTCTCGCTCGTTCTCGTGCCGTGCATGAGCCTTTCCTTTCCGTCCGGCTTCTAATGGCCTAACCAAAGGAATATGCCGTCTTTCCCCCACCAAGTGCTCTCGTCAAGCAACCCAATGCGAATAACTATACGAACAAACATGTAATGGACCTATATATAAACTTTTCATTATTTTATTGTTCGGTTGGTCTACCATAACGACGGCTCTGTGCGGGATGGGCTGAAAATTTTCACTTTTCCGAGTCGTTTTCGAAAGATTTTTCAAAACACATTTTTTTTGTTATTAGCACATGTTATACATACTTCAAATTTTAATACAGCATAGAGGAACATATTTGCAACAAATTGGTCTAAAAATCAAATCATTCTGTTAAGTATGATAAAAGTTATTAACGTTCAAAATCTGACGCGGCGCCGCAGCCGATATTTTGAAACGGGACCCCTATATTGAAACCTTAAATGTATTCTACATTAAAAACTATGTCCCGAAAAAACACAAGTCCCGAAAAAATCGCGAAAACGGCTAAGTGTCAGCCGTCGATGAAAAAAATACAAGTCCCAAAAGCGGGCTGCGCTATTACGATGTTCGCCCGCCGTTTACTAGCCATGGCGGACGAAATCAAAATTTCATTAGCCATCATGCCTCAGCAGAAAGTGGGAGGTCGGTGCAACAATCTATAAATTCGTCGATTTCAAAGTCGGGCGATTCAGCCGACCAAAACCGATTTGATCGTGGGTAAAATCGGAAGAATTTTTTATAGGGATGACACAAACATTACATCATTATCTGGTGGAAAATAATAAACAGACGGCAAAATCAAATGAGATTGTTTTCAACCAGGAAGCTGCAGAAGTGTTCGTGAGACCAGGCGACAAGAACTCAATGGGATACTGTTTTCGTTACCACAGGCTCATTTCGCAGTATTGGCATCATAATCAGTGCAATTCGCCAACTAAAATAATTTGAATTCGTCAATTATGTATCGTGAAAATTCAATACATTAAATAACGTTGAATATTTGAATAAAGACTCGACATATCAATAATTTCTTTACTTTTTATATGTTAGTTTCATTTCGACCTGTTAATAGCATTCATATCAAGCAAAATCACTTCGAATTCCATTTGAAGAAGAACATTGACTATTCTCGTTTATAGTTGTAATGTCACTGACTTATGCATGAAAAGTGAACAAAATATGTCGAATCATTATCCAGTGATTCTGCGTTTTTATGTATATCTATGAAATAAAAAGTGTATTGTCCTTGCAATATGTTACTATAGAACTCGTGGGGTAGTGTTTTTTTTTATTTATCTAAAATTAATTGGCTTAACTTCTAAAACATAGCCCTGCCAAGTGGAAACATATGCATAAACCTAATCTTGTTTACAGATCGATATCACATTCGATTATAAAATCGGCAACTGCCACAAATAATTCTCTATCGTTCGCTTTTAGTACTGGTTGTATATCTGGCACTATGTGCTTTCTAAGGAGAATCCGCCATAAATTCTCTCGTTGTCCATCGAACCTTGTGCAGCTGAAAATTATATGATTCGAATCTGCTGTTGCTGACCCACAGGAACACATGTCATCATCGATTATCCCATTGCGACACAAATGTGCAGGGAGTCGTGAATGGTTACTTATTAGTTTGCATAGGATTACTACTTGCCTTCTCGAGAGTTGCAAATCCTGGAACCACGGTTTAAACGAAATCATCGGCAGTATGCTATAACAGAAACGACCTTTTTCCCCGGTCGTCCACGCTGCCTGCCATCGTTCTTTAGCACGAAGCCTGTGGGGGAATGTTACGTCGAGACTAGTGATGACATAGTCTTCTAAAGTTGATCCATTGCAAGAAGCCAATTTTGCTTCTTGATCAGCTAACTCGTTTAATGTTATTCCCCTATGGGACGGAACCCACATGAAGATTAATTCTGAACCTCTGTTTTCAGCTGAAATAACTTCGCGTTTTATGTCGAACCATGCTACTGGAATCGTTGAACTTATCTTACAATTACAAAGACTTGTTACACTGCTTAAACTGTCCGTCATTACCACGTACTTCCCCGTGGGCATCGATGCGATTTGTTGAGCAGCTTTCCGAATAGCCAACAATTCAGCCATGTACACCGACACTGTTGAAGGAAGCTTTGTTTTAATAGATGGAATACCGGAGTCATTCACTACGGCATAGCCAACATTGTTGTTATCTTTAGATCCATCAGTAGCAAATATTTTGACGTTTCCATAGTGTTCTCTAACTCTTTTGTTGACAATTTCAGATGCAGATACATGATGCTCTTGAGAAAGTTGATTCTTGATGGATAGATCAACTTTCAGTCTCTTCATTCGTATTTCCGAAGGGAACATGAAGCATGGCAAATTTGGCACGGTTTGCTGTACCGGATGATACTCGTGAAACTGTAGAACCGCCTGGCTTATAGCTGTGGCATTACAGCTGTCGCGGATCGTTTGCGCTGCAAAGCGCTCATACCACGACTCTAACGAAAGGCGTCTATTAACGAACCGTATTACCACTGATTCTCGTCGCAAGCTTAGTGGGGTCAGGCCCGCTAGTATATCTAAGGAATCAGTATGAGTTGTTCTAGTGGCTCCTAGGCATACTCGGATACACGCCCATTGAACCCTATCCAATACTAATGCATCTCGCTTTGTAATGTTGACCAGGAAGATGGCACCGTACTCTAATATTGATCGCACACATGATTTGTAGATATTTAGTAATGCTGAGGGATGCGCACCCCAATACTGACTGGCCACACTGCGCAGAAAGTTCACATATGGCATCGTACGCCGCTTCAGTTCGGAAATATGAAGACCCCAGGACAGTTTTTCAGTTATATGCATTCCCAACAGTTTCATCGAGCCCACACAAGTAACAATTGATTCATTGATACGAATTGACGGTTGCTCTTCCATTTGTTTTCTTGAAATAACCATAACACGACTCTTAGTTGGAGAGACCTCGAACCCCAGATCAGACACGCTTTGAATCATACTGTCGATAGCCCTTTGTAATACGTTGCAGCTATCCCTTAACACAGATCCACGAACCGCTACAGAAATATCATCAGCGTAACCAACTTTAATAACCGCATTTGGAATGTTTTTCATTAACCCTGCTATATAGATGTTGAAGCAGATAGGACTGAGCGGAGATCCTTGGGGAAGACCTTTCCACGTAGTCCTCTGTATATTTTGAGAAGCCAAGTGAATGGAAACGATACGTTCTTCGAATAGCCTGTAGATGGCACTGATGATACAGTTGCAAACATGTGTCGTTCGCAATTCTCGAACCAACAGGTTAACATCGACGTTGTCATAGGCACTCTTCAGGTCAATACTGCAAATGATCATGTGTTCTCGTTGCCGTAATGCTGCTGATGCTTGATCGATGAGGAGATGAAGTGCATCCATCGTCTCTTTACCCTTGCGAAATCCACACATTTCGGAGGGCAGAAAATTTCTGCTCTCTATATGCTGCTCTAATTTGTCTTTAACCATTAGCTCGTAAATTTTACGGAAACAAGATGCCAAAGCGATTGGGCGGATCGATGAAGCACTAGTTAGGTCTTGACCTGGTTTCGGAATTGCCACTATCTGGAAGTTCTTCCAGCTCTGAGGTATGTCAGCACCGGCATGTACGTTGTTGTATATTCCCAGCAATACTTTCAAAGCACTAAACGGTAGATGATTGAAGACAGAGTAGGGAACTCCGTCTATTCCCGGTGAAGAATCCTTACCAGATTTCAGCACGGTCTTTAAGTCATGCATTGTGAAGAAGTTGGCTCTTACTTGGTCGCTGCAGCTACAACTGGAGAATTGTATCGGATAATTTTTTGCAGTACTAGGAGCCAGTCGGTCTAGCAGTTCCTCAATCAGCGACTCTGATGTAGCTTGCCGATTACTAGAAGCCACACGCCCTTTGAATCTCCGTGCCATTTTCCACAGTTTATCGACGGAAGTGTTGCTATCTAAGGGGTTACAGAACCAGTGCCAATATTCCGTTTTTTTCTGCTTCACCATAGATCGGAAAGCACGTTCGGCTTCAGTATGCTCATAATGTGCTTCAGCAGTCAGGAAGCGTTTCCACAGCTTATATGTAGCTCGTGTGAGTGCTTTGGCTGCTGTAAGTTCCTCGTCCCAGTATGGTTGCGATATTTTAGAAATGCTCGAAACTCGTTTCGGTATAACCGCCGAAAATTCAATAGCCTCCCAGACACACTCAAAGAAGCGCTCAAATGTTGGTTCGTCTGAAAAGTTGTCTATTCGTTCGTCAAGTTTATCGGTGAATTTGTTCCAGTCCATTTTTTTAAAATTTATTGGTCCATAATGCTTTGTGATTGATGTTGCAGCAGATCCAAATATAATTGGGAAGTGATCACTTCCACATGGTGATTCTTGAACTTCCCAGGTAAAGTCTAAACTCAACTCCGATGAAACAAACGTGATGTCAATTGAGCTCCATGACCGGTTCGCATCGAAACGAGTCGGTTCACTGTTATTCAGGATTACCAGGTTACATGCATCCAGGGCCTGAGACAGAAGGTGTCCCCGACGATTTTCCGATTGGTCGCCCCATAAGGGGTGTTTTGCGTTGAAATCTCCTCCTATTATGCACGGTGAAGGTACTGATAACATGAAGCTCTCAAACTCGGCTTGAGAAACTGATGCTTGCGGATGTACATATACTGAAACTACCGTAATTTTTCCAGCGCTACAGCTGAACTGACAAGCTGTTTGTTGAATTCCTGCTATTGAGGTTATATTATAAGCAGTTGGCTTGAATTCTCTACGTACTGCGAGTGCGACACCCATTGAGTTTCTGGTATGATCTTTGCGGAAAATCACATGATGGGGGAGATTGAAATTTGTATACCGATCAAAATGTGTTTCGCTGAGAAAGGACACATTAATATTTAGGTCGTTTATCATATTTATAAGAGATGCACGTTTGCTTAATAAACCTCTACAGTTCCACTGTAAACATTGCAGTGGAATTACATACTGTGGGTAGGTCGATGTGACAGATTATCATAACCTTAGTGTTGACAAATACTCTTGCACTTTGTTATTTACAACTGCCGTGATTTTCGAGAGAACCCACTCATTAATTTTCTTCTTCTTCAAGCGACACTTCTAGCACATCAGCGATGACTTTCATTACTTCGTCTGACCCAATGCTCGACTTGATAGAATTGCATACCCCATCCGAAATATGTACCTCGAGACGGGGCAGCTCATCATGCAAGTCAACATTTGGACCATATCTGCGTTTGGGTGGAGGGGCATCCGGATAATGCATTTGCGGCGGGGAAGCGGCCCTTCCTTCCTTGACGTTGGGTGGGATTGCAGCTAAAGTTGTTGGTGTGGTGTTTCCAGCAATGAACCAATCGGTGTGACCTTGAGAATAGGTTTGACGGCGTTCAGCATCTTTCTTTTTTGTTGAGAAATTCTAGGGCATAGTTTATGATCGTTTGCACGGTGTGAACCATTGCAATTCACACAGCGGGGTATAGATGGGTTACATTCATGTACAGAGCCAACTTCATCGATACAGTTGTTACAACGGGTTGAGCTTTTACAGCTCTTTTTGTCGTGTCCTAAACGCCAGCACTTGGCACATTGACGAATCGGGTACACATATTGTTTAATTGGGTACAGTACTTGATTAATTTCAAGGTGTGACGGAAGATTTAATCCTTGAAACGTAATTATTACCGTATACAAAGGTATGTCCTTGCCATCATCCGATTTCTTGACAATACGTCGAGCGTCAATTATCGGCGGATTACAATCCTGCGCCATTTTGGATTTATTGAAAGCCTTCGCGGTTTTCAATTCCGCACTGTCCACCTCAGGTTCGATGTATGCTACTCCAAGGCATTCAACCAAACGTTGAGGAATTGTAAACTGCACATTATCGTTGATTTCGGCCACCAATTTATTGGCAGCATCGCCAGTCCTCATTAGAATTTTCATTTTGGTTTTTGATATGGGAATAGCTCGTACATAGTCCAATTCAAATGACTTAATGATTGATTTAGCAATCTTAGAGCAGTGTAGATTGCCGTGTTTTGCCTCTGCAATAACCAGGTAAGGCCCCGCATGTGAGGCACTATATTTCCTCACACGACGCACCGGCTGGTCGTCTGGCATTGTTCAGCTCCACAATATGCAGAAGAAAAGAGATGGGATAATAGCTTGTTATTGAAACGTTTAGCACAGCACACGATAACGATGTGATACGTACCGAAGCACAATGCGAACTGGTGGGGAAGTGTTTTACCGCTTTACCAAGCCATTGGACTTGTGTAAGGAAGATATTGGTAGAGGTGAAAAGAAAACAACTGAATTACATTTTTTATTTTAGCAATGAATTTGACTCTAGTTTCGTACAATTATGATAGCATACTGGAAACACTCATATTTCTTTTTTCTGGATTTTTTGGACTCACCAGATTTCAGGCGAAAAGATATGAATCTGTTAATAACAGCTTGTTGGAACTGATTGCAATGAAAAACATTATTTGGTAGTACTTTCATCTCCATTTCAATTTTTTGTTGCAAATTTGATTCTGATGAAAAGGTTTTTTTACTATTTCTAAAAATTATTTCCATTATTTTGAAAAAAATGAAAACCTCGTCCGATGGGAAAATCGTCTTTCGATTATTAATTGATCTCAAAAGTGCAAAGCGAGAATATACGTTGGCATTTGACTTCTTTCCTGTACATTGTTTCACACACATTCGGCAGGAAGATCGACGATTTCCGATTTTTCTTAAAATATATCCGGAAATATAATAGAGAGTATTTTCTTCTGCTCGATCAAAAATATCGCTGGACTTCGATACACAATCATCGTAGTCAAGTTCTACCAAATCATCCTCAATTTCTTCAACAATGTTCCGATGTGCAACGATACACGAAGATACATTGGATAAAGAACTTGCCTCCTCTTCTGGATGAAGAGCATGTGTCTCTAGCTCTTGTGCCAAAGAAACTTTAGATTTATTGCATCTATTCTTCCGTTGGGCAAGTAAATCGGATATTCCAATCAGATGGGTCTGGTCATCATGGTCATGAGTTCGGAACTGGTTGCATGTATTGCGACAAAGTTATGATCCGTAAATTATTGGAGAACTGAAGCGGTGTTGAACGTCTTTGTCGATATCGGATCAATGAGAAAAGACTCTCTAGGCAGTCCTGTGCAAACCTAGCTGTGAATATTTTCGCATGTCCTTCGTTGAGCAGACGTTGTGTTAAGGGAATAATCGCATTGTAACTCATCGCTATTACAGACTTCCAAGGCTTCCAGTGCCCTACAAATTCGTAAACCCATCAATATAGCTATTCAAAAACATCGATCAACCTACCTGTACTCCCAACTTTTAGGTCATATACTAATTTCACCGTGTGATGTAAATGGTTAATCACTTCGTGTATTCGTTCGATTTCACTGTTACAAAGTGTGTATTCCTCTTGTCGAATATTTATCATTTGAAACCAATTAGTAATGTCCTCTAGAAAAGCTGCGGTTGTGTGCATTTGAAACCGTCCGGTCTTTTCAGCGACTATGTGCAGTGCCGCGGCCACTACTGCATTACAATACTTCGTTGCGTTCGCAACTTTCATCTTATCAACTAATGATATTTTGTTCTCAAAGTCAACGTTGGAAACACTCAGTTTATGGCACATCTTTAATTCATTCCCGATCTCGAACTCCACAACAGTTCTTAAATGATCCCTATGCACAATATTAGATGAAAGATTTTTCTGCTTCACATACCAATCCGGGATGATCAAGTGTTCGTTATTTAACCATCCGTGAATTACGTTTTTGAACAAATGAACCGGATCCGGTATAAACTCCAGCCGATGTTGAGGGTGAACAGGATGCGAGATTGACAAATCATTCAACACGTTAGTTTTTGTGAAGTCGATTCCAAAATTGTTCCACATTCTTTGATTTTCTGAACCGAAATCCGATGTAATAAAATGGACTCTCAAACCAATTTGCTCTGCTTTATGAATCAGTGCAGCAACGGCTTGCTTCAATGATTCCTTCTGAATAGAGCTGCCAGTGTATGCATATCCAACAACTTGTTTCCATCGAGAAGCGAGTCCAAACAAGTCCTTTGCACGCTAGAACTACTGAAGGAGGGAGAGTGATCGTTCCTACAAATCGCTTCGAATTGTTGCAGTATTCTTTCGCTTCGTCCAGACTCATTTCATCTAGTACTATACCGCAATCTTTCTCAATATCCTCCATAGTATCTATTTTTGATATCATTAACGTAAACATATTTTCCAGAACTCCTAGATTTAGAATTCCTCGGGTTAAGCGAGAACCGAAATAAGTTTATATTTTGCCTATCTGGATAAAACTGCACGTCTCATAGTACCGCAATAGTGTTCTGTTGGATGGAAACGGGAATCCTCTAGTAATGAGTCTGTCATAACCTCCTTTGCAAACGAAGCGTATTTGAAGACATTCTAACAATGTCTTTTCTGACCACTTTTTGAACTTCGATACTTCTCCGGTTAACAGTTTCATCTGATCCTCGTTGAAGATTTTCTGCGCAGGATGATTAATTTCCTTCAACCAGTTATATTTGTTTTTCCAACGAATGGCGCTCCTAATAAACATATAATAAGTTAATAGTACGTTACTCAGCATGCTCATGACTTTTATTACCTTCTGAACCTAGAAACCTGTTCTTGAAGATAAGTAATTTTACGAAGAAGTTTCGAGTTATGGGATTCATTAACGAAATTCGACACTTCAACTGTTTCGAGGGGATTATCAATATTTACAGACTCGTCTGTGAACGGCGCTCTCAATATAGGTGCTATTGGTGTTCCATCGGGGTTCATTCTGCCGTTTGGAAAATGGGCCTGAAGCAATCAAAATAGTAGTACTTACACGACCATCATCTTAAAACAAACGTACACTGCTAATCCTAAAACTGGGCTTCACTTCAAAGTTATCGATGTTGTTATTAATACCACAAAATTGTATCCACGTTTGGCGTTCCACTGGATCTACTGGAAAACGATGAAAATGATAGCCGCGATGCTCGCGACTGCTCCGACCGCATGCTTTGCACTTCATATTGTGGAGTCAAACAAAAAATCAGTGTACAACAATCCTATTTATTCGGTTTAAAATCCCTTTATTACAGTGTTTACTACTGTTGGATTACACGTCACTTCACTATCCTTTGCGAGATCAAAATTGAAAACAAACTGTTTTCATCAATCTGAATCGATTGCTTATATAGCGCACGAAAATGTAGCACGACAAAAATTGGAACATTCTTGAATATTCGACAAAACTAGCGCACTGCAACTCGCGCGGTCATCTTTCAGTGCGTGTGATGATGATGATGGTAACGAGGTCTGGTGCTCATCGGTAGCAGCGTTGCGCTTGTTTTCGTTCTCTCGCTGTCTCGTATTCACTCGGTAACTGAATATCACAACGCTCTAGCCGCCCTTACACGTTCAACATTTTTGTCAATACTAGAACGGAATGACAAAAGTATTGATCGTGTAATGGAAAAAGGAAGAATTAACGATGTACATTAAAATAAGATTGACGTATTGATGGGAATTCCATCAGTATATTGAGTGTGTAAATCGGGTTTCTGGCTCGCATGAATTGGAAATTGTAACGATTCGTTACATGACAAGTGGCGGAATGGTGAATCAAGTGGATTTACCAACATTCGTTTTGTTCTTGCGGACGCAACAATATTCGTATTCTAGTTTATGTAATCCAGCTAGTGAAACAGTCAAAATACTACAAGAATATGACAATAGAGGTGTTTTCATATTTTCGGTTGTGAAATTCTTGGTGTTTATTTTATCCACTCTGAGATGATATTATGTTGGCCAGATTTGCTAGAAACATGTGGTATGCGATAAAAATGTTGAATCAATTATAACCAGATAAATTTTCGCCAAATACCACTTGTTAATAAAACGGACATTATGTATTATAGCAACAAAGCTAAATATGAAAAAGAAATCGGCTGCACTGCCAACATCACTAGCCCAGGGGGCCCACATTACCACGGCAGATGGATAGCTAACCGAAGGCGAGATGCCCCACCTGCCAACACCGATCGCCTCAATACATGCCGACAAGTGACGGGCGAACGAAATGCAGGCTCAGATGCAACAAGGAACGAAATGCAGGCTCAGATGCAGGCGGATGGCTGCGTTCTTTGCTATGAATATTAGCCCCGCCATTCGCATGCCTTTTGCCTGCCGTTAGCACGCCATCCGGTCGCCAGCATGCCTGCCGGCGGATGGTACCTTCGGGTGGGGCATCCCGCCTCCCATAGAGTAACAAATAATTCAAAGTTGTTCTAAATCGATGAAACGTGTATAAGCTGTCTGTAAACGTCAAAATTTGACGTTTAATGACAGCTCATACTCCTTTCATCGATTTAGAAATATTATTCAGGAAAAATTGAAAATGTTTTACAAAGTACATTTAATATTAGTTAATCTGAAAAAAAAAATCTTAAAGTTTTGTATTTCTGGATTTGTGTGAATAATTTCTGCATAATTTGGTTTGGAATTTTGGACTGCAGTTTTTGAATTTTCTAGTTGATTAATTGTTTGATTTTTCAGTTGTACTTATTAACATTATTTACAGTTATACAATGCTCTGCCAAGTGATGTTATGCAGCAAAGTTAGTGTGATGCAGCTTAACCACACAACTGAGGCCAAGTTTCCGCTGAAGAACGTGTTTGTAAATCATCCGTCGGAAGTGCAATCAAATCTGTGATCCACTCGTTCGTCTGGTTTACTCAAACATGGGTTATGGCTAGTTTAAAGCCGACTAAGTGACAGTGAAGATGGATAACGCACATAAATGCAATGTAACGTTGCTACGGATGTAGTACTTTGATATTTTGTATAAATGATATGCTTAGGCACAATCACAGTGCGTTTTTGTGGATACCAAGTTACTGCAGATCAAATCGATACCGCTCAGTCGGCTTACCCGGTAACTGGTCAAACCATTCGCAATTTGATTCGGAATCCTGAATGAATTCAATATGGAATCCAGTTGAAAGGCAACAACCGATTCCGAAACCTACCCAGGTAACCAATAAGCATGCTGAATGCGTCTTAACGGCTACTTGATAAGCACTTAAGTCGTTTTAAATGCTATTTAAAAATCGGTTTTGGCAAAATATACGGCTACATTACTGCTGTGCTATGAAAATGCTTTTTTACTACTGTTGTGCAGGCATGTCCAAACACGCCACGGCACCGCGTGCTGCATTTTACCACCGCAACCGAGTGTATTGAAATGAGCACCCCAAGCCAGTGCTCGATGCGAAGCACCGATACATGATAACCGAAGCACCTGTGTCGGTGGCGGTGTTAAATTTTCGATCCGGTGCTTGGATGCTTCGGAAAACACTCGGGCCGGGTGCTTTAAAATTTCTGAAGCACCGGAGCCGAGCGCTTTCAACTTCGGATAACACCTCGGAAACTCTTTGATTTTGCACCCGTATCAAAGCGAGAATGTTTAAGCCCGCTAGCATATGCACAAAAAGAAAGAAAAAAAGATTTTTCGGTGCGACGGAATAAAAGAGAACAGAAAATATACTTCTATTATCACGGCAGTTTGATTTTTAGTTAGATATGTAATTATAAAATATCCAAACTCGATGCAAGTATAGATCGCGGATGGTGGATTTTTTTTAATTTTGCGTCTTGGAAATACTAGTCAACGAAAATTCTATTTCTTCATCTTCTTGCAAATGTATATCAAATTGAAAGCAAAAGATATGAACTTTGCCATCGATAAACATCTTTTTATTTTTTTATGATCCCAATCTATACGGATAACCAAGGATGCAAAATGCCTACCTTTTCCACGGCTGTAATTTTTCTGCCTACATTCTCATTTCTCTCTCGATGCTGCTGTCATTCGCTAGTTCAGGACGCCCAGCGCTGTACGGCTGCCTGTGTGTAAAGCAGTAACATGACAGAAAACTACTGTCCCCAGTACAGCGGCTCATTTACGCTACGGCCGGCATCAACGCTTTCGTGTGCGGGAGTCTCCCTTTGACTATGCAGAGAAAAATGTACAAAGCGAGAGAACAAACTTTACTACGCCACACTCTCACCGAGCAGTCGGAGTACAGCAGCAAAACAAAAATGTATTCTACTGCTGTACGGGAAAATGTACTCGATTTGGCTACTGTTCTGGCAAGAGCTGTAGTGATGCGTCGCTGTAGCGGGCTGTACGGCTTGTGCAAATGTAAATATATCGAAAAAAATGTAGTTTATCGGTACCGTTGGCATCCCTGCGGATAACGCACATATGGTGCTTAGCTCAATTTGAATCTATTCCTATTGCCGCCATTTGGGGCACACGTTTCGAATTTTCGATCAATCAATCACAAGTATTTCACAGTATTTGGATAATTTTTATTATACGAAACTTTGTTACCAATTTTTAGACATTCTATCTATAGCTGGTCGTAATAATAAAGTATTGAGTCATTTCATGTCGCAAACTCTATTACAATATTTAGCTAAAATAGTGATGAACTGCCTCATAGTGCTTTTTAGGCTGACAAAATGGAGACACTGAAAAAATCTGTTTATCCGGTTACCAGGTTGTTTTGAAAAAAGAATTAATTTCAATTAGAATGTCAAATTACAGTACTAATTTTATCATTGCGGTCAATAAAACGTATTTTCAGAGGAGCTAATCTCATACAAAATTGTGGCCCTTCGCTAAAACAAGGTCATGTATAAGGTGATCATATTTCGCAAATATTTCATATTCATTCCAAGCACCCCGTCCTGGTAAGTTAAAAGGGAGGGAGGCTTCGCTTTACTCTAATGGAACTGGAATTGTTCATATCATTTGTAGCAAGTTACCTACTGCAGAGAACTTCAATTTTCAAAATTACTTGAAACACGTTATCGTATGTAAAGGCGTTAGGGCACAATCAAGGTGCGCCCATACGATTTATTTCCGCTTTATACGTCATTACCAGTGCCATTACAAAACTTTTAACACAGCACAATGCATAGAAATGAATTTTGGCCGGACTTCATTACTTTTCTGGAACATCCAACGGCGTCCGTGTGTTGACGTGCCGTTTGGTTCGCTGTACTATAGACTTATAGAGCATTAATCTAGAAAAAATCTACGTTATCATAAATATCGCTAGCTAGTGTCCTAGTCCTTATCAGTTCTTCGATAGTTATACTATATAAGCTATATTCATTATTCCGCATGTAAACTCAATAAAACAAAGACAAATTTAGTTGACAAGATGGTAAGTGATCAACCAAACCACATTCTGAAGTGATGCAGTTTGACATCTGAAGACTAGATTTTGGGTTTTTACAATTTGATCGGCAAAATTTAATTTCTGCATGCATTTTAGGTACATAAAATTTTATTTGACTGTCTAAAGAGATTTAAATTCTTGCACAGTATAGTGGGTGTGTAGACTTACCAGTCATAGAGAGTATAACTGTACTGGAAACAGTGATCGATGTAAGGATATGCGATGATTTTTGCTGATACGGTCGGGCATCTATCATCGACATAACTTTTTATAGTCCGTCGGAGATGGCAAACATGAGTTGGAAAGTTTGTGAAAACTAAAAGCGTATTGACCACCAGACCATCCAGTACAATATTGGTCAATGAAATTATGTTTTGTGTAAGCACTACGCACAGGAAGAGACTCCCCTCACTTAAACGTCGAGAAGTTAGCTAAAGCATTAACACCACAACACAAACGAAAAGCTCATTAATTTACTTTATTTTTTAGTAGTTGAAAAATTAATTGACTTACACCAGAAAATCGAATAACAGACCAATGATTTCCCGGATAATGCGACCTGTAATGCATTAAATACACCTTAAGTTTGTTTGAGAATTCATGCACAAATAGCTATACAAAACTGAAATATATCATGAACCCGTTAACAATATATTATATAAATGAAAAGCAACTGAAAAGACAAATCACACCTTGGAATTTTACAAATTGAATAGAGCCAAATTGATACATTTACATTTAACATATTTTATTTTAGATTCGATTACCCGGGGTAAGATTTTTTAAATCCCCGGATATTCGAATCTGATCTGTTTATTATTTGGAATAAATTTCCCTTTTTCCACAGCAAAACAAAAAAAAATTGTGTGCATACTTTGCATCTATAAGATGTTAACAACGTTCTTAAGAAATGATACCTACTTGAATTTGGCTTGGTTCGTCAATAGACCATCGGTATAATTTGTGTTGGGTTTGTGTAAGTCATAGAAATTTAAACGCGTATGTAAATGATATGTTCCCACGCGAGTTGATTTTATTCGCTTGCGTATTATCGTATGATAAGTTGTTTCTTTTTACTTTTACTGTAAATTTTGACAAATGAACAGTACATTTGATTGAATTTATTAGAATGACAAAATAGGATGATTTGTATTGAACAAAAACCAAGATCTAAAAATTGCAATACAAACTAGTTGGACCCACTACCATTTGCCCGAAAGGTAGACTGAAAATATTGGTCTTAAAGTTCATACACGGGACTCATGAAGTCATTTGATGGTAGCTGAAGCTGCAACTTTAGAAATTTTACTAAAATACTACAATTTCATGTTTGATTTTACCTATGCGGAAACTAAAGAGAATTTCCACAGATTTTAAATATTGATCTTTCTACCTAGAGTTAAAAACTAAAATGTTTTCTCAATCAGTAACATATTCACTTTCCAGACTGATTTCTGGAAACATAATTTCTTTTTGAAGTTATGACTAAAGCTGAATACTTTACAGGATACTTAACGACCTTGACTTATACTACTTTTTCAGAAATCATATTTTTATTAATTTTATAATGACGGGACTTTATTTTGAGCATTTCGAGACAAATGAAAAATACAACCGTCAAACTGGGAACTTGCAACACTTCTGTTAATGTAAATTTAGCAACGGTAATAATAATTTTAACAATTTGGAGTCAAAAGTCTTAAAATTATGCAAAACATATGAAAGGTGTTGACCGAATAAAAATATTTAAAATCAAATTTTTTTTCTATCACGCATTCCTATTTGCTTTTCAATTCAATTTAGGCGCATATGTATTTCCATACCTGAATAAAATTTTCAAACTGAGCTATTTAGTACTAAGTAGCGGAAAACTTTGACACTTTAGTCTTTCAATGATACTTTTAGTAATACAAATGTGGAGGTTACAATCCAATCGCTATTAATCGTTAAATAGTTAGTCTCAATATTAATTTTTTTTAGTTTTTAGAAGAGAATTTTCTCTTATTTTCTCTTCTTAAAGAATACAAATGACCGGACGATATTTAAATTTCGAAGTGCAGAAGAATCTTTTTAATTTTGATACTGAATAAAGGTCAGTTATGGTCTTCAAACGTAATACTCGGACTGAGGTTGTTTGATGTAAGAGTTGGCTAAGATGTACAATTCGACTTCAGTACCAACGCCAATTTAAATCCATTCATTCATCTATTTATAATTCCTACATGCATACCTACTTAATCCTTCTTTACTGTATAATGCATTACAGATTCTTCATAAAGTACCAAGCTCGTTCATGCATATGAACGCACAAATTGCTTTGAGCCACTTACCAAGCGACAGCAATAGCGCGGCGATAATCGCTACCGAAATATAAGCTGCCGTGTTTTACGAATTTAAAAACACTCGGTACGGTGCCTGCCGATATCAGAAACACCTCGGTTGCGGTGCCTGCCGATGTGAGATGCACCTCGGTTACGGTGCCTATCGAAGTCAGAAACACTCGGGTCGGTGCTTTGCCGAAGCAACGAGCACGGTGGTTAAATATCATGCGCTGGCACCGACACCGGTGCCTTGGTATCGGCGACCGGTGTCTGCTGTTGAGCACCGGTACGGCGTGCCAACTTCAATCCTCTTGGTGGCGTGTTTATTGGTAGAAGTGCCCACCGTGCAGCACCGTTCGGTGCTTTTGCCATGCCTGCTGTTGTGCATTCAGAATGCTGCTTACTGGCAAGAAGTTTTTAAACAGTTTTTCAAATGCTGATTAACAACAGTTATGCATAACGAATGCCAGCATACTGCAAGAGGCATCCGGAATGCAAATTTTACGCTACTTTACTGCATACACTAATGCTTGTTGGTTACCTGGGTACTGAGTCAGAATAGGTTATTGCATTTGAGCTAAGTCGAAATCCTTATTGAATTCATTCAAGATACCGAACCGGTTTCGGAATCGGTTTGACTGAGTATATTTGAGTAAACCGGCATTAGTATAAAGGTTCGCAAAGAGTGTGCAGAGAGTGAAGCCAAAAAAGTCTACTTTTCGAGCAAAATTGCTACAAAGACGGATTCCAATTGTGCACGATAGGTAGACTTTTTTTGACTTCACTCTTTGCGCAATTGTTCTCTATAAACTGTGGAGTAAACCGGACAAATAAGTGAATCACAGGTTGGTTTGCACATCCGCCGGCGGGTTTGATAACACCTCTTCAGGTGGACCCTCAGCGGCTTTGTGCAGCTTGGTATCCTTCGCTGCGACTATGTGGTCCGGCCACACAACGCTAGCTTTGCTGCATAACATCACTGGCAGAGCATTACGTCACTGTTACTAGTGTTATTAAGCACAACTGAGGAATGATAAATTCAATAATTTGTAAATTCAAAAACTGAACGAAATTCTAAAACAGGATAAATTATGTATATTATAAAAATCAGAAATACAAGACGCTGAGAGCGAAAAATTTATAGTTTTTTGAAAATAAATGACAGAAGTAACAAAAATATATAAATTGCTTGCTAAAAATATCTAAAATTCAAGATATCTGTAATCAAAAATTTAAAAATTTTGAGATTAGAGAATTCCAATAACAACAACAAACATCCCCAAAAATAAAAAAATTGCATATTCCAAAATTAAACAATGTTATAATTAAAAATAAGTCTAAAATTCAAAAATCAAATCTTCAAAAATTCAGGAAAGTTGAAGAATTCAAATGTTAAAAATTATAAACTTCAAAAATTGAAATGTTCAAAAAGTAAGACCCAAAAATTCAGGAACACAATGATATAAAATTCATGTAATGCTATTCAAGTATTACAAATTCAATAGTTCTAAAATACAAAGATGCAAAAATTCCAAATCAAATTAATACAACCACACTAAAAATACAAATGTAAAAAGAAAAAATCAGAAATAGAGAATTACTAAAATTCAAAAGCACTAAAATACAAAAGGATGAAAAGCCCTTTTAGCACAAAATTCTCAAATTCAAAAGATCAAAAATTGAAGACATCAAAAATTCAGAAATTCGAATATTCGAAAATTCCAGAATTCGAAGATTTTTAAAATACAAAAATTGAAAAGGAAATAAAAATTCAAAGATCCGGTAATTCAAAGGTTCAGAAATTCAAAAACTCGAAAAATCAATGATTAAAACATGCAAAAATTTGAAAATTCTGGTTTCAAAAATTCAATAACTTCAATATTCAATTATAAAAAATTCAAAAATTCGAAGAGCAAAGAATTCAAAAATTCTGTAATTCAGGAATTCAAATTCAAACATTCAAATATTTAAAAATATCAAGAGTTCAGCAATTAGAAAATTCTTGTATTCTAAAATTAAAAACTTCTGCAATTCAACACAACAACAACACAAAAATTCACAAACGCAAAAACACAAAAATACAACAAGAACAAAATACAAAAATATATAAATGCAAAAATTCAAAGGATCAATAAATTGAAAATTCAAGATAACAAAATACTAAATATTCAGAAATTGAAAAATTCATTAATTCGAGTATTTAAAAGTTCAAAAAGTCAAAGATTAAAAAATTCAAGAATATGAAAATTTTAGAAATTTCAATAACCAAAAATTCAATATTTCAAAAATTCAACCATTCAAAAATTCTAATGTTTAAAATTAAAAACCTCGAAAATTTATAAAAATCCGATATTGAAAAATTCTTAATTTCAAAAATTTAAATTTCAGAAATTCAACACTACAATAATACGAAATTAAAAAACAATGTATAAATCCAGAAATTCAAAAACACAATAATGCAAACATACTAAAATACAGAAATACTAAAATTCTAAGAACATAATAATTTCAAAAATATAAGAATCCATAGACACAAAAAATATAAAAATACAGGGATACAAAAATACAAAAAGTACAAAAATACAAAAAGTACAAAAATGCTAAAAATACAAAAATATTCAAATACAGAAATACAACAATACAAAATTACTAAAACTCAAAAATGAAACAATACAGAAATACAAAAACCCATACAAAAATATAAACAAAAAAATATAAAAACTCAAAAATACTGTAGGAAATTTGAAGTATTTCAACTTAAATCTAAACTAATCTTAAACAACTTTCTAATACTTATAATTATAATTAATCGCCAGTTTAAAAAGAACTACACATAAAGCTAAATTCGCCTAGCCTACTTATACCTAGTGCCTTATATATTATTGCTTACATGCTATACCAAATCACGCACTGAATCTGCAACTAGAGAAGCAACCGATAACAGAGATAGCAGATTGAATTTTTTGTTAGGTAAAATTTAGCACTTTCGTCCAGTTAGCACTGGCTCGGCTCGATCAGTTCAAGTTCACCTCCAGAAGGGTAAGGAATAAAATTGTCATCAGTACAGCATACAAGTTTTTTTCACCCTACAATCACGTTTCCCGGCACTTGTAAAATATCGTCGCGAGTATTTTTCTATTGTGCCCGTCACTAGCCTTCGGCTAGCCGCTATTGCGGAATAGAAACCCTTCGACCTGGCATTACGAGTCCCGTTGGCTCGAACATTTGGTCCTTCGAGCCGGATCGAAGGACACCCCGGGCAGAAGAATTAGTGAGTAGTAATATTAACCGATCAGATGCGCTGATCGCTGATTGCGTAGCACGTGGCAAGATCTACGCAATTGCGATTGTGGTGAACAAAAGGTCCTGTAAAATTCTGGACGCGCCAGAATACAAGCTGCTTTGTTGAGTACGGTTATTGTGTGCCAGAATAAAACGTGAAGTTAGCGTCATTCGAGAGCGTGGGTTGTACGACGCCATCGTAGTTTTGATCAATAGAGTGCAAAGGGGCCAAGATAACTCAGCTTGAGATCCGATTGCATATTCCCCAGCACAAGTGACTGTAAATACCTATCAAAGTGTGTGCGACCGATTCGCGTCTGAATTTCGTTATTTCGCCGGGAAGGATTTTCGTCCGCGTCGGGAAGGACCTGATCGATACCGTCCGCGTCGGGAAGGATAACTCGATAACGTCCGCGTCGGGAAGGAGAATTCGATATCGTAATCCGCGATCGTGCGAATATAAATCGGTGCACAATGTCGAAGAAAGTACTCGGAAAAAGATTGAGTGAGTTGATGGTGATCAGAAAGGGTCTGTACGTTGTTCGCGACTCTGTAGAAAAATTTGTGGCACATTCTAACTACGAAAGAGATGCGTGTCAGATTTTTGTTCGATTGGAATCATTGGATAGGATGTATCGTGAATTTCTGGAAGTGCAAGGTGAGATTGAGAGAACCGATGATTCAGACAATCTTGATGATCATCTCACAGAACGGGCTGACCTTGAAATGCGATACTGTGAAGCCAAAGGTTTTCTGCTGTCGGTTCGTATGCCTGATCCAAATCAGACGGTTTTGAATACGTCAATGATCGCTCCTGCGCCGCATCCATCCAGCAGTTTTCATTTAAGGCTGCCAAAGATAGATCTCCCTAAATTCAACGGTGACTTTTCTCGATGGTTGTCGTTCCGCGATACGTTTAGCTCAATGGTCCACAGCAATGACGATATCCCTCAAGTGGCCAAGCTCCAGTATCTCCTCCAGTCTCTCGTAGGTGAAGCAAGAAAACCGTTCGAAAGATTCGAGATATGGCAACCGTCGTTTCCTTAAAAAACAGCTTTTTCGAACCCTTCATAATCTACCACCGATGAAGAAAGAATCTGCTCAAGAGTTACACGAGCTCGTCGATGAATTTCAACGTCATGTGAGAGCTCTCGCCAAACTGAACGAACCAATTGAACATTGGGATACTCCACTCGTCAATATGCTGTCCTATAAGCTCGATCCATCAACGCTCCGCGAATGGGAGGAAAGGAGCAGTCAAGATGAGGAAGTGATCTTCGATGACCTCGTCGACTTCCTATATCAGCGAGTACGAATCTTGAAATCCGTTGCGTCAGATCTATTACAACGTGCCCAGTCGGCTCAAGCAAAGGTGGTCGGCACCAGCGTCCCTCCGAAGAAGAGTTTTCATCCACGAATAGCAGCGAATGCAGTTGCTTCCGAAGGCAAGTCATCCGCTCCGTCTTGTCTAGTATGTTCCGAGAGTCACTATCTGTTCCAGTGTCCGGCTTTTGCCAATATGGCAATCAACCAACGTCGTGAGTTAATCTCCCAACGAAAGTTATGTTGGAATTGCTTCCGCACTGGTCATGCGGCTAGAAGTTGCGGATCAAAGTTCACATGCCGCATTTGTCGAGATCGCCATCATACGTTGCTACACGATTCCAACTCGTCATCCAAAAGCTCCGTTACTCCAGCAGTGACGTCGACTCCTCCAGCCCAGCAATCGAATGCACCCACATTGCCAAATGTGGGAAATGCAGGACCTTCCACTCCCCAAGTGAGTCTGCCGGTCCACTCCTATTCCAGTACAGTCTTGTTGGAAACGGTTGCACTCCACGTCGTCGACGATCAAGGGAAAATCTTCGAAGCCAGAGCGTTATTGGATTCCGCCTCGATGTCAAACTTCATGTCGAGGAAACTTGCCAATCTTCTTTCCAATCGTCAATCCAAAGTTGATATCGATGTGGCAGGAATCGGTCAGTCCATGAAAAAACTGAAGCGGACTGTAACTGCCACCGTAAGGTCTCGAATTCCGCTGTTTTCTACGAAGCTCGAGTTTTTAGTCATCGATAAACCTACCACTGATCTACCTACAATGCCAGTGCCTACATCATCGTGGAAATTTCCAGATATAAATCTTGCCGATCCGCAGTTTCACACTCCCAGCCAAGTGGACGTCGTTATAGGCGGAGAAACATACTGGGAGCTCCATACTGGCAAAAAGATGTCCCTTGGACCAGGTCAACCACAAGTTATCGAAACCCTGTTCGGTTGGACTGTATCTGGTCCAGCCCCGCACAATTCATCCATTGCATCACCCAGATGTTTTCTGACTGCCACTGACGACCGTCTCGAGGTCGTCATTCAACGGTTTTGGGAAATGGAAACAATCGTCGATCAACCTACCCATTCAACTACAGAAAAACGATGTGAAGATTGGTACACAGCAACTACAATTCGCGATTCGTCCGGTCGTTACAAAGTTCGCCTGTCCAAGGTGGACGATCCAGAAATCGTTTTAGGCGAATCTAGGGCTATAGCAACACGAAGATTACTTAGTCTTGAACGCCGATTAGAGAGAGACACCAACGTGAAGTCAGCATACCATCTTTTCATGGACGAATATGAGCGTCTTGGTCACATGAAGCGACTGAACGAGCCAATAGATGACTGCAAGGAACATTGCTATTTGCCACATCATCCCGTTTTCAAACTTTCCAGCACTACAACGAAAACGAGGGTGGTGTTCGACGCGTCGTGCAAGACGACATCGGGATTCTCTTTGAACGACCGATTACTAGTCGGCCCAGTTGTCCAGCATGATCTGTTGTCCTTGATTATGCGGTTTCGGATTCACGCCATCGCCTTAATCGCCGACATTGAAAAAATGTACCGGCAAGTGCTGATCCATCCCGAAGATCAGCCACTCCAAAGAATCCTGTGGCGCACAAATGCTACTGATCCCATCGCCACCTACGAACTACAAACAGTCACCTATGGGACAGCATCTGCGCCATACCTAGCAACAAAAACGCTTCAACAGCTATCACACGATGCAGGTTACCAGTTTCCCGTCGCCGCAGAACCCGTTATGGACGATTTCTACGTTGATGATTTTTTGTCTGGAGCCGCTGATGTGAAGACAGCACAGTGTATTCAACGTGAAGTTTCCTCTATGCTTGACTCAGCCGGTTTTTCTCTGAAGAAATGGGCTTCTAACTCCGTTGAAGTCCTGGAGGGGGTCCCTGAAGAAGATCGAGCAATTCAACCTTTCTTCGATCTGCAGGACGAGCAGTCTGTCAGCACCCTCGGCTTAATATGGGAACCCAAAACCGACACTTTCCGTTTCAAAGTACAATTACCTCTGCCCGCTGCTGTCCTGACAAAGCGAAACGTGATGTCATACATAGCTCAAATTTTTGATCCGCTAGGATTGGTGGGTCCCACCGTCATGAAAGCCAAGCTTTTTATGCAGTGTTTGTGGGCATTGAAATCGGCCAATAATAAACGTTACGAATGGGATCAACCACTGCCACAAAAACTCCAGAACGAATGGAAACAGTTTCATACCACCATCGATCTACTCCGTCAGCTTAAAATACCACGCTTCGTTTCCCTAATCAATGCAGTTAGCATCGAGTTCCATTTTTTGCGGATGCGTCAGAAAAAGCATACGGGACATGCTGCTACATCCGTGCCAAATCGTTGCAACAAGTCTCCGTCCAGCTCCTTGCCTCGAAATGCAAAGTTTCGCCACTCTCCGTACGGCATTCGATTGCTAGGCTGGAACTTTGTGCTGCCCGATTATCCATCCAACTCTACAAGAAAGTTGTTGCCGCTTTGAAGGTTTCACCAACCAGTGTCTACTTCTGGTCCGATTCTACCACAGTTTTGCAATGGCTGCGCTCACCCCCGGGTCGTTGGAAGACCTTTGTAGCCAACCGTGTGTCCCAGATCCAGCAAGCCACACCGATCAGCAACTGGAAGCACATCGCCGGTGTCGACAATCCTGCCGATGATATCTCCCGTGGTCTGAGCCCGCCAGAAATCCTGAACAGTTTGAGGTGGTGGAATGGAACACCGTGGCTCTCACTGCCACCCGAAAGTTGGCCCGTTGGAGCATTGCCAACTGACGATTCTCTAGAGACTACGAAAGAAAGCAGAAAAATACCGATAATTGCGATGACTGTCACTCAAAGCAACTTTAACGACTTTTTGTTCAATCGATATTCTGATTACACCAAGCTCCGTCGAACTACCGCCTATTGTCTGCGTTATCTTCAGAAACTGCACGACCGTGTCATCAACCGTCGCATCCACCATGAAACCGCGGTCAATTAACGCTGAAACAAATCACCATTGATTCCACCCACGCACTAACCACCGATGAGCTGCTGAAAGCCGATATCGCCTTGTGTCGTATGGCTCAACGAGAAGATTTCCCGGAAGAATTCAATGACTTGACTGGGGGCGAACGAATTGTTAAGTCGAGTGCCATGAAGTTCTTAAGCCCTCAGTTAGACGATACTGGAATCATACGTGTTGGAGGTCACCTGAGCAACGTAAACTGCTCCGAACCGATGAAACATCCTATCATACTCCGAGCAAAACATTCCCTGAGTGTACTTCTAGCATCTCACTACCACAAACTCCTGTTACATGCCGGTCCTCAACTCATGCTTGCCAGCCTGCGTCAAAAATTCTGGATTCTGGGAGGCAGAAACCTGGTACGCCACACATACCACAAATGTCACACCTGTTTTCGCAGCAAGCCGGTGTTGATCCAGCAGAGCACTGCCGATCTACCAGCCTCTCGTGTCACTCCCACGCGTCCATTTTCGGTTTGTGGCATCGATTATTGTGGGCCCTTTTACATTAAATCGCAAGTCCGCAAGCGTGGGCCTACAAAAGTATACGTGGCCATCTTCATATGTTTTTCTACACGAGCGATCCACATTGAGCTCGCAAGCGACCTCTCTACTGCTGCCTTCTTGGCCGCCCTTCGCCGTCTGGTTGCTCGTCGCGGAAAGGTGAGTGAACTTCACTCCGATAACGCAACGGCCTTCAAAGGGGCCTCCCACGCACTCAATCGGGTTTATCGAATGCTCAAGGCAGAAGAAGCCGATCGCAATCAGATTTTCAGCTGGTGCGCCAACAATGAGATACGGTGGAAATTTATACCACCGCGCGCACCGCACTTCGGAGGACTGTGGGAAGCCGCAGTTAAATCTGCCAAATCCCACCTACTAAAGGAAATGGGCAACACTACTATCGCGTACGAGGACATGTTGACCTTACTTGCACAGGTCGAAATGTGCCTAAATTCACGTCCATTAACACCACTACCATCCGATGCTTCTGATCTAGAAGCTTTGACTCCGGGGCACTTCCTAGTCGGGTCGAGTCTTCAAGCTGTTCCTGAACCATCCGTGAAGGACGTCGCTGAGAATCATCTCAACCATTGGGAACAAACACAACGGCACCTTCAACGAATCTGGGCCCGATGGTATCCGGAATATTTATAACAGCTCAAGTCCAGCGCAGCGAAGGGCTGCGATCCGCCGGTATCTATCGAACCAGGCAAAATCGTGGTCATCAAAGAGGACAATCTGCCACCTACACAGTGGCCCCTTGGAAAAATCGTCGCCGTTCATCCTGGAGCTGACGGAATCGTCAGAGTCGTCACACTGAAAACAGCGTCCGCAGAGAACGTCGTGAGACCCGTGGCGAAATTGGCGCTCCTACCGATGCCAAGTGATCCTGTTCAACGAGCTCCTGTAACACAAAACCATTAGAGCAGTACTACACATGCTCGATGCGAAGTTGGATACCGTACAGGTAATTGCATTTCCAATAAATTAATTCACCCCGTATGATCTACCTGGTCTTCTTTTTCCGGTTGAACGACGAGGATTATCGCACCACTGCATTCAACTACTTCTGGCCTGCATCCTCTTGATCTTCACTAAACCTGCATCTGCTGACAAAACGAAACATGTGGAGAAGAATGTATTCAGTCAAATTCAAGCCACGTCACGGAGGAAAAAATTAAGAAGATACAGACAAACCAATGAAGTACAAAAAATTAAAAATATTTGAAATATGAAGAATATTTCAAAGGTGGCCGGAATGTTGGAAATTTGAAGTATTTCAACTTACATCTAAACTAAACTTAAACAACTTTCTAATACTTATAATTATAATTAATCGCCAGTTTAAAAAGAACTACACATAAAGCTAAATTCGCCTAGCCTACTTATACCTAGTGCCTTATATACTATTGCTTACATGCTATACCAAATCACGCACTGAATCTGCAACTAGAGAAGCAACCGATAACAGAGATAGCAGATTGAATTTTTTGTTAGGTAAAATTTAGCACTTTCGTCCAGTTAGCACTGGCTCGGCTCGATCAGTTCAAGTTCACCTCCAGAAGGGTAAGGAATAAAATTGTCATCAGCACAGCATACAAGTTTTTTTTACCCTACGATCACGTTTCCCGGCACTTGTAAAATATCGTCGCGAGTATTTTTCTATTGTGCCCGTCACTAGCCTTCGGCCAGCCGCTATTGCGGAATAGAAACCCTTCGACCTGGCATTACGAGTCCCGTTGGCTCGAATAAATACCATAATACAAAAATACTGAAACACAAAAATACAAAAGCACAAATATACGAAAATGTAGAAATACAACAGATAGATAAATACTACAATATAAAAAAATCAAAAATTCGAAAGAACGAAAATATCGTGTATTTACTCGAAAGCTGAAAGTAAGCGTTCGAATACAGGGGATGTGTGAATGGTGTCTGCTGTTTCGCGCTGTATGAGGTATTGAATCATTACAATTCACATGTATGTCTGTAGAAAAAGCAATACTTTCAAAATGCTTACAATGAAATTTAATGTGAATATAATTTATTTCCTAGAATAATGCTTTTATTGATAATGCTTCTCATAATTGCCGGTATTGTCACCCCCCGTGCGGTAGAAGTCAAACCAAAACAATCATCACTCACTGGCGGCTGTTTCATTCATTTCGTACAGTCTAATTCATACGTGGTTGTGTTAGTGCGACAGTTGAGGTTAAATGTTGTTGGACCATGGGGGTTGAGGTTAAGTTAGCTGAAGGATAACATACTCATTCCACGCCTTTATGCATTACATCTGTGTGCAATTCACAGACAGTGAATGACTCGATTAATTTTTGACAAACTGGTTGACAATGAAGTTTCAGCGACTATTCTCGCGACTACTCGACCGAACGAATACTTTAACCGTCCGTGTTCAGATAGAGATTAAAAGCACAATACAAAGATTCAAAAATACAGGAATACTAGAATACAAAAAATGCAAAATACAAGAATACTATACCACAAAAATACAAAAATTCAAAAATACAAAAACACAACAATACAAAACACTATAATATAAAAATACGAGAACACAAATATACCAAAATACAAAAATACAAGAGCATAAAAATACAAAAAATTCAATAATACAAAAAAACTAAAATACTAAAAATACAAGAATACAAAAATGCTCAAATACAGAAATACAACAATCCAACAATACCAAAATACGAATATATATAAATACGAAAGTGCTAAAATAGACAAATACAAAAATTTTAAAATACAAAAATAAGAAAATGCAAAAATACAAGAATGCAATAATAGAACACATACAAAAACACAAAGATACAAAATCACAAAAATATAAAAACTCTAAATCACAAAAATACCAAAATACAAAAAACAAAAGAGTAAAAAAACGAAAATACAAAAATACCATATTACTAAAAAATGCAAAAATACCAGAATACAAAAATACTGAAACACAAAAATACGATATGCAAAAATACGAAAATACAAAAATTCAATAATACAAAAATACAAGATTACAACAATACAAAAATGCTAAAAATCCAAGAATAAAATAATGCAAAAATACTCAAATACAGAAATACAACAATCCAACAATACATCAATTTAATAATACAAAAGTAACAAAAAAGATGGGTGGGTAATGTCAGAGACATAACCGGAGTGAAGTAGAATACACTTTAGACCGGTAAATTTTGCTCTGGAATAAGCAATTTCTATGCGATTTTGTCGACATTAGCACATTCATAGTTTATTTGGAGTATTTTTGGAATTATCAAGTTGACAATTTGCAACATTCTTTGAAAATATTGTTGAACTTTTATGAATGAAGGCACGCAAACGAGCGTTTGACTGTCGTCCTACTACCAGCATCAGAGAAGTAGCAGATCAGCATTTTTCGCTACATGACCTGTACCAAACAAACCGCTTGTAAGTCCACCGGAGGAAAGGCTCCCCGCAAGCAGTTGGCAACAACTCCCTGGCAACCCTATACCATCATATGGAGTTTGACAGCGACCGACATATATGGGGCGTTATAGCTATAAAGCCCCAAACAAAGAATTATGTTCGGCACTATGCTCGATATTCAAGCATTTCACACGACGTTTTGCATCTTGTGGGATGATTTAATAATTTAATTTAATCGACATTTTGTAACTAAATACAGCTTCTAATCATTCGGCTCAAAATCAATGTTTTGCCTTTCATGGCAGTGATGCTGGCTGTACAGAGACGTCGTCCTTGACAGGGGCTGGTTGGCAACGAAGGCCGTGTAAAAGTGCCCCAGTCACGGTTGGCGTTAAGAAGCCTCATCGCTACTGAACAGAAACAGTCGCCCTGCGAAAAATTCTCAGCTATCAGAAATCGAGCGGGCCTAAATTGTGACCCAAAATAAACCACAAACCAACAAGTTGTTTTCAGGACCAGCCAATTATAAAGTATTATTATTATAAATGAAATTTTCCATTGCCTTACAACCTCCCCCCCCCCCTTTCCACCCGGCTTGAATAACTATCAATCTTGATGATGCTGTGCGGCGGGGGCACTAGTTTTTATTATAGTGGAAAATTTAGGTTTGCGCGTTTTTCCCAAAAGTTTTTTAGCTGTGCTGTTTTCAAGGAAGTTGTAGTTGAATTCAAAATAAAATAGTTTATTTCTGTTGTCAGAGATGGACCTTCCAACGAAAACTAGTCTGGCTCGCTTGGAATCGAATTGTATGGACCAACCACTGCTTTCACAAAATCTGTTATTTTCAGTAATTGAACATTCTACACAACTAGTCACAACTATTTTCAATCAGCGCAAAAATCGAAGATTTTCATTCAGTACAATAGCAGATTTTCACTTTTAGAAAAACAGGCAACATTCTGGCCGAAAATTTTGAAACGGAGCACCTATATCGAAACGTTAGAAAACGTTCGATTTTTGTAAATTGAATCATTACACTAACCTGTCTACAAATCACACAAATAACACAAATCTACTTGAAAGCGACGATATTGTTCACAAGTGGCTCACTTACCATCCAACGCTCTTGGCAAGCCACTTTCTGATGCTTGTAATAAAATTTCAATTCGATTCTTTGTCGATAAATTGATGGCCCTGAAAAGGGCCTTTTCTTTGGGCAGTTTTCGAAATTTACTTGGTGCTGGTGTATATGGTAACAGTTTTGGTGCCATCGAAGACGGCGTGCTTGGCCAACTCTTCTGACAGCAGCAAATGGACGGTGGTTTGAATTTTGCGGGAGATGCTGCAAACGAACTGCTGCATGCTGATGCTGCAAACGAACTGATCGTGAACAACAGCATGCTGAGTTTTTATACCTGTCTACAGCACAATGTAAGCTCGTCCTTTTTTGTGTTGTCCTCAATATGTGTTCGTCGTAGCTCCACCCCTTCGTTGGTCGACCACATATTTTTGATAAAGAACAAAATTGAAATTGTGTTTCCAATACGGAGGTTATCGAACACACAGGGTAAAAACAGTAATGTAATACGGCACCTTGGTAAAATGTTTGAGAATTGAAACCTTTTTTGAATGCGCCTAGTAAACACGAAACTGTAAACAAACACACAAATGATAACTTTTTATTTTATGTCATTCTACGTGAAATCTACGATATTGTTCACAAGTAGCTCACTTGCCATCGAACGCTCTTGGCAAGCTACTTTCGGATGCTTGTAATAACAAAATTTCAATTCGATTCTTTGTTGATAAATGGCCCGTACCAAACATACCGCTCGTAAGTCCACCGGAGGAAAGCCTCCCCGCAAGCAGTAAGCAACGAAGGCCGTGTAAAAGTGCCCCAGTCACGGTTAGCGTTAGGAAGCCTCATCACTACTGAACAGAAACTGTCGCCCTGCGAGAAATTCACAGCTATCAGCAATCGAGCATGCCTAAATTGTGACCCAAAATAAACCACAAACCAACAAGTTCTTTTCAGGACCAGCCAATTATATTCCAGTAAGATATACATGAAATTTTCGTTTTCCATTGCCTTACAACCTCTTTCCTCCCGGCTTGAATTACTATCAATCTTGATGATGCTGTGCGGCTGGGCACAGGCAGTTTCCATTATAGTGGAAAATTTAGGTTTGCGCGTTTTTCCCAAAAGTTTTTTAGCAGTGCTGTTTTCAACGAAGTTATAGTTGAATTCATAATAAAATAGTTAACTTCTATTGTCAGAGGTGGACCTTCCAACGAAAACTAGTCTGGCTTGGAATCGAATTGTATGGACCAACCACTGCTTTCACAAAATCCGTTATTTTCAGTAATTGTACATTCTACAGAATTAGTCACAACTATTTCCAATCAGCGCAAAATCGAAGGTTTTCATTCAATACAACAGCAGATTTTCACGTTTGAAAAAACAGGCAGCATTCTGGCCGAAAATTTTGAAACGGAGCCCCTATATCGAAACGTTCGATTTTTGTAAATTGAATCATTACACTAAACTGTCTATAAATCACCAATAACTTCATTTTGTGCCATTCTCGTGAAAGCGACGGTATTGTTCACAAGTGGCTCACTTACCATCCAACGCTCTTGACAAGCTGATGCTTGTAATAACAAAACTTCAATTTCATTCTTTGTCGATAAATTGATGGCCCTGAAAAGGGCCTTTTCTTTGGACAGTTTTCGAAATTTACTTGGTGCTGGTGTATATGGTAACAGTTTTGGTGCCATCGAAGACGGCGTGCTTGGCCAACTCTTCTGCAAAACATGCTGCAAACGAACTGCTGCATGCTGATGCTGCAAACGAACTGAGCGTAAGCAACAGCATGCTGAGTTTTTATACCTGACTACAGCACAACGTAAGCTCGTCCTTTTTTGTGTTGTCCTCAATATGTGTTCGTCGTAGCTCCACCCCTTGGTTGGTCGACCACATATTTTTGATAAAGAACAAAATTGAAATTATGTTTCCAATACGGAGATTATCGAACACTCAGGGTAAAGAGAGTAATGTAATACGGCACTTTGGTAAAATGTTTGAGAATTGAAACCTTTTTTGAATGCGTAGTAAAAATGTTTTCCACTTCACTCCAGTTTCTTTCTGACCATATTTGCAATTTGCGTACTGAAATAAATCATAATTTGTGGTTTAACCCAAATTGCTCTCCAGGGAGAAACAGTCCATGAAACAGAAAATGCAAACTTATTCTTTGAAATGATGTTGGTGGCCCTGAACAGGACCTTTTTTATAATGATACAAGTGAGTTCTACCTTTTCAACTTCCAAATCCATACAAAGTGCGTCCCTGCCGCTTCAGATTATAGACGACATTCATTGCGGTTTTGCGCTTGGCGTGTTCAGTGTAGGTCACGGCATCTCGGGTGACATTTTCCTGCACACCATCAGCATTCATAGATTAAATCGGAGATGCATTTTACATCACCACGACGAGCTAGACGCCGAATGGCAGATTTGGTGATTCCCTGGATTTTATCACGAAGAACCTTGCGATGACGCTTGGTACAGGAACGCAAACATGATACCGCTCATTGTACCGTCCGGACGAGCATGTTGCTCGTGTGGTAAGCGAGCACCCACTGATACAAAACAAGCTCGCGTGACCTGTATATATAACATTCCCGTATGTAATGAAACGCTTACATGCTCCTTTTTGACGACTCTGCGTGGGATATGCTGGCAAATTGCGCATTTTCCTCGCTGTTTTCGAAGGATTTTCTGAAAATCCTTGTTTTGGTTTATTTATAGTAGTCGCAGTAATTCCGAAATTTAATACGAAATACGTGCACAAATTTCCGATCAGATAGTGCAAAAATATTGCGATTTCGTCCAGTAGAACGGAAGATATTCGCATTTCAAACCTGGGAAAATTTCTCAACTGAAATTTTTGAAACGGGACCCCATATTGAAACGTTAGAAGTATTCTACTTCAATACCAAAATACGAATATACTAAAATACAAAACTACGAATGCGAAAATACAAGAATAGAAAAAAATCAACATACTGAAACCCAAAAATACAAGAACACAAAGATACAAAAACACAAGAATATAAAAATACAAAATCACAAAACTATAAAACACAAAAATTCAAATATACAAAAACACAAAAATTCATAAATGCAAAAGTTCAAAGGATCAATAAATAAAAAATCAAGAGATGAAAATATCAAATATTCAAAAATCCAAAAATTAAATTATTTAGGGATTCAAAAAGTTAGATTCGAAAATTCAATGTTTCAAAAATTCATGAATTTTAGAATTTTAGAAATTTCAATAATTCGAAAGTTCTAACCTTCAACAATTTAAAAAATTAAATATAGAAAAATTCAAAAATAAAAATTTCAGAAATTCACCACAATAAATAAAATTCAAATTTGAAATGATTCAGAAATGCAGAAATACAAAAATGCAAAAATTAAAAATACAAAAATATGAAGAAACAATAATACAAAAACACAAAAATACAAAAATGCTATAAAACAGATAAAAAAATCCAAAATTACAAAAATATAATAACAAAAATGCAATAATTCGGAAAGATAGAAATCAGTGGTGCAAATTTCCATTTTCAAATGCCAACTTTCAGTTCAATCAAACCCAACCATGATTTAAAATCAAAGCCTCCCTCAATCATTCACTTTTAAGTTGGCGGGATTTTCATAACTCAATCGTACGTCTTCATTTCAAATTGATGCTTTTTCATTCACCAACCAAAGCTGTCATCTGCTCTGTAGAGTCCAGTTTAGGTTAAATGTCGTCATGTTTTGCGTTTTCAAGCTTACATGGACAGTAAGAACTATGTTCAGAGTAGTTTTGCTTGAAAAACCTAGTCAATACCCCAGTACAGAGATATTCACAGGGCCAATGAAATTGAAAATGAATGGACAATGATTGAGCAGGTCGGCTGTTTGAATGAATAATGGAAACGAACAACTGCGAATTGAACATAGTAGGGCATGATTTGAGAATTTTTCCTCCTTCAAGTTCAAAACAAACTGTTGAAGATTTGCAGCTCTGGTAGAAATACAGAAATTCAAAATTTAAAAATACAAAAGTACGAAAACACAAAAATATAGTAATACAAAAATAGGAAAACACAAAAATGTAATAAAACCTGTTTTAATCCACTTAGTGGTATAATTGTGTCTTTCTCATTTATCAAAGCTGGTTTCGTTCAGTATAACATTGAGGAAATGGCTATTACATTCTTATTACACTTGGTAAGTATATATGAGTGCACGACTGCTACGAACCTGATGAGCAACATGTCGACGCTGACACGCTTGAGACAAACAAAAATATAATATTTAATTAGCTTAACAGCGCGAGTTCAATGTTGTCTTCACTTTAAGGTTCAAGTTACCTTTTTTAAGCATGTGTTAGAATTGAACGCTTGGTAGTGTGCGTAGGAAAATTTGTGTTCAGCTTTGCCACCGGATTATCCATTTAAACCTTTTTAAAACGCTAAAAGAAGAATATCAGTCGATTTATTAGATCATCACGATTCAATTCATGCAAAATACCTGCTGGAAAAACCATCGGCTTAGCTAAATGGTGCTTTTGAAAAAGTGGCTGTGGTTTTTTCATTGCGCAGTTGTGTTGCGTACCACAGCTCGGTGTGGTAGTGTGATAAAAAATCACAGCCACTTTTTCAAAAGCACCATCCAGCTAAGCCGATGGTTTTTCCAGCAGGTAATTTGCATGAATTGAATCGTGATGATCTAATAAATCGACTGATATTCTTCTTTTGGAGTTTTGAAAAGGTTTAAATGGATAATCTGGTGGCAAAGCTGAACACAATTTTTCTTACGCATACTACCAAGCCTTGAGGTAACTTGAGCTTTAACATATTTTGAAATGCGCAGTGGTGGGAAAGGGTAGGGGCATAATTAGTGGAAGGGGAAGAAGCGTTAGGAAAAACCTAACGAATTTGGGGTGAAGGGAATGCGGGTGTGATGTTGGTCAAAAAGAGGGGGGGGGTGAAGGTAAGAGAGTTGGAAAGGGGTGTGAGAGGAAGGAGGGGTAGATGGGGGGGGGGGGGTGCAACAGCCAACTTCATACTATGCCTTCCATTTGAGACTAGGTTAGTGAAAATTGGTTCAGTCATCACCGAAGTGGCTTTAGTTCTGAAATATGTCCGGAACCCTTGACTTCCGGAATTATCGATAGTGGACAATATATTCCGAGAATCTAGGCCAGCGAATCGAAGTATTTTGATGTTAATTTCAATAGATTTTTAAACTATGAGGTGTTACGATTGTACCGGTTTATATGGGAAATTCCTTTGTAACCAAAAATCAGGACTGAATGAGATTCAATGGCAGTCAATGGAAGTAATATGTCTTTAATTTGAAATCAAGTTTGTAAAAATCGGTTAAGAGTTCGCTGGAAGATAGGGGGATATTAGCTTAGGAAATTGGCGAGCTCCCCGGGGGCATCAATAACCGTCTTAGGTGGTCAATGTGGTCAAAACTACGTTGATTGGTTATTGATATAGAACCGCAAATCCAAGTAATGTTGAACCTATTTGAATATGTATTATATCATTCGGGCATCATGGTGTTACCAGTTTATAAGGGAGTTTGCTGTGTGACCGTACTCTTCAATTCGTAACTCCGGAACCGGAAGTTGGATCAACTAAAATTTATATGGCAGCTTATGGGAGCATTATACCGTTTATTTGAAACTAAGTTTATGTAAATCGGTTTAGCCATCTCTGAGGAAATTGAGTTAAATTATTTGACACACAAATATATACACACACGCAGACATTTTGCTATCTCGAACTGAATCGAATGGTATAAGAGACTCGGCCCTGCTGGCCACGTTTAATAGGTCGAACTTCCGACCGATTGCATAACCTTTCTATATAAGAAAAGCAAAAAGGTGCAAAGTCCCAAAAAGTCTATTTTTCTCAAAAACATTTTTTCGGTGTAGCATAAAATCTCGACATTTCATGAATTTTAAGGACATTTAAGGAAATGCGAATTAAATTTCTGAAATTTCATGGGGTCCCCCCTTCGAAATAAAAATGCCAAATACAAAAATGTAAAAATTCAAAAATACAACAATGCAGAAAACTAAAACACATCTTGAATTTTTAAACATTTAAATATTTTTTCTTAAATTTTTAAATTCCTGATAAAATGTTCACAAATTTTTAAATTATTAAACTATTAACTTTTTAAATTTTTGAAATTTTTTTTTAAATGTTCACATTTTAAAATTTTTGAATTTTTAAATTTAAAATTTCTTAAATTATTAAATTTTTAAATATTGAAATTTATGAATTTTTAATGTTTTAAACTTTTAATTCTTAAATTTTTATATTCTAATTTGAAATTTTTTTAATATTGAAATCTTTAAATTTCCAAATATTTTGATATTCAAATTTCTTAAATTTTTGTTTTTAAATCTCTACATTTTTGTATTCCTTAATATTGAAATCTTTTAATTATTAAATATTTAAATTTTTAGATTTTTAAACAATTAAATTTTAAAATTTTTAGGTTTCTCAATCTTTACATCTTAAAATTTTTAAATTTTCGAATATATAAATTTTTAGATACTTGAATTTTTAAATTTTTAGTATCCTTATACTTTTCAAATTCATTTTTTTTGTATTTTTGGATTTTTTTACTTTTCAATTTTTTAATATTTAAACTTAAAAAATTTTAAATTCATTTTTTTTATCGTATTCTGGTGTACTGTCAGACTTCGCTGCCGCTCAGTCGGCTTTAAACTACCTATAACCCTTATGTTAAGTAAACCGGACAAACGAGATGATCACAGGTTTACTTGCAAATTCCAGCAACGGGTTAAGGGGCCGTACACAAATGACGTAGCTTTGTTTCGGCGATTTTTGACCCCTCCCTCCCCCCTCGTAGCATTTGGTCACAAAATTCCAACCTCCCCCTCGTAAATAACGTAGCATTTACCTACCCCCTCCCCCTCGTCGGTGATGAATAAAAAATTACATATGTTTTTCAATTATTTTAAATACATGTCCTTTCAAAATGTTTGACGACTTTTATCAACATTTTCATTATAACAACAAATTGCGTGCAAAATAAACCCATTTCATGACAAATATAGTGTTGATAGTTTTGTTTTGAATTTTATATGTGAAGGAGAGCATGAAGACAAGTTCTCTCAGTTCACAATCGTGCAGCTGCTAATGATTCTAAGAACCATACGTTCATCTAAATTACTAAATTTTGTTTGGTTAAATCCGAAGTGAAAATTTAATTCAGCTTCCAAACTAAGTCTACTAGTTAGCAACATTAGCTAACTAATGCAGCAAGTTAAATCCGCATACAAAATCTTTTCGTATTATTGTAATTCCGCGAATCGTAAAATTTACCTCATGAAAAACCGCATCAAAAGTAACTTGTTTGAATTTAAATTCATTTCTTTTGAAAATGGAGGATCATTAAATTGTTTTCTCTAAACAATGGGTTTTAAACTTAATGCTACGTCGCACACCTTCTGACCCTACCCTCCCCCTCGTCACACTTCGTCACAAATTTGGTATACCCTCCCTACCCCCCAAAATGCTACGTCATTTATGCATGACCCCTAATCAATTTCTCGTTCGGCGGATCCTCAGCGGCTTTGCGCCGCTTCGGATCCTTCGCCTCGGGTATGCGGCCAGGCCGCATCACACTAGCTCCGTTGTGTAAGCTCACTATTGTCAAGACTGTTATCACAGAGAACAGACATCCATGATCGAACAAAAATATTTAAAAAAACGTGTGTAAACATTTGAATTCATATACGAAAAACCTATTTTAATCTACCTAGCGGTGCAATTGTGCCTTTCTCAATCATGAATCACGAGAATGTGTGCGTTGTTTATATTCATTAAAAAATTTTAAATGCATATATTACATTTTATTATTATACATCACATGACAACTATATTCAGGAAAATAAATCATTATTCGAGTTCTAAAATTTTGAAAAAGAAAAAACAGCCATGGTAATATTGAACTGAAAAAACCTGTTTTAATCCACCTATAGGTGCAATTGTGCCTTTCTCATTTCTCCAAACTATGATTTAATAACTGGTTCGTACAATATAACATTATGGAAATGTCTTTCATTCTTATTACACTTGGTAAGTATATATAAGAGCACCTTTTTGCATTCATCGAGGTACCGGTTTGAAACGGAGTTTTCTATGTGATCGCACTCCACAACCCGTAACTCCGGAGCTGGAAGTCGGATTGAGATGGAATTTAATATCAGTTTCCGGGTACGCAACACCTTTCATTTGAGACTATGTTGATCAAATCGTTCTAGCCATTTTCGAAAAACCAATATAACCGTTATTCTGAATTTGGATGCTTCCGGATTCGTCGATGGTGGCCAGTGTGGCCAAAGGGACTTTGAATGACTGTTGGTGATCTAGATCTACAAATTCAACAGTTGTGTTTATATTTTGGAAAAAAATCACCTCACCAATTCATCGCAGAATCCGTTAGAATCGGGATTTGCTGCGTGATCGTACGTATCACCCTGTAATTCAGGAACCAGAACTCGGATCCACACAAAATTCAACAGCAGCTGATGGACCTTTCATTTAAAATCAAGTTTGTCAAAATCGGTTCAGAAAATTCCGAGAAACCGATGTGGACAAATCAACAAATTTTGTTTTGTAACCATACTCTTCAACTTGTAATCCGGAACAAGATGTCGGTTGAAAATGAAATTCAATAGCAACCTATGGGAATATTATACCTTTCATTTGAATCTTAGTTTGTAAAAATCGGTTCAGCCATCTCCAAGAAACCGATGTGGACATTTTGTTAACAAATCCGCACATACACACATACATACATACATACATACATGCATACATACATACATACATACATACATACATACATACATACATACATACATACATACATACATACATACATACTTACATACATACATACATACATACATACATATGTATATACATACATACATACATACATACATACATACATACATACATACATACATACATACATACATACATACATACATACATACCGGGGGGCAGCAGGGACAGGAAGGACAGGAGTCTAGGGGCCTAACGAACCCCTCCCCCCACAGCCCTACTGCGAGTTGGGGAGTTTTGCTAGGATATGGTGGGGCTAAGATTGGGCTCTTCTGAACCTCTAAAAAAAGCCATAACTCCGAAAGCAGCTCCGACGAAGCGAGTCTGTGCCGCTTCTGCTAAGATCCTAAGATTCCAATAATCTAAGATCTGGGCAATAAAAGCACTCTAGCCCAACCGGAGTGCCAACCGGCACATCAGGATCGACGCCAGTAACATCTTGATTATGGTATACTGGCCATGGCGAACGGCAACGGACAGGACACGGATGACGAAAAGGATGGCGACTTAGGGCTGACAGGCGTGCTGTTCTACTCCCTGAGTAAGGAAGGATGACACCGACTTGAAATGGCGAGTGGGCTAACAGCATGGCTGCCTCCGTTCCAACAAAACCCTGGCAGGTCTCCGGGTACGTTCGAAACTCGCCATCATTTGGTTGGTGGTACTAGGTTCGGTTGAAGCATTCCCGATTTACGCCGATCCGGCTCTGAACACTACTCCCCATGAGAGATGGTGTCAACCCTTGCATGACCTCACTGCTGCTTTTCGGCAGCATAGATAATCATGGGATCGCGAGAGCCGACTATGTGCAGCGAGTGGAGATAGCGGCCCGGAGTTGGGACCCAATAAAATAAAATGGAGAAACAACAAGCAACCGATATAAATGGAGCAGGCACGGCAAATCCGTTTGCCAGAGGTGGGTTGGTGAGGTCACCACCACCAATAGTAGCTGAAGCCACCCAGCAAGAGCAGGAGGAGGGGAAGCCGAAGCAACAGCAACAGCAGCAAAAAAAACAGCCGGGACAGAGCGGAAGGAGCTACACCCCACAAACGCCAAAGGTAGTGGTAGCGAGGCACTTGGTGGAGGAGCTCCACAAGTTCGTGGACATGAGAAACAATGTCCACAAAGACATTAAGGAGATGGTCATCAAAATCCGGAAGGCGCTACTGTCTGCCGTGAAAGAGTACGATACGGCAACGCAGAGGGCAGATTCAGCTGAGCGAGCATCCGCGTCGGCTAAGGCCACTGTCCTCCTAGCCCCTCCGAAACAGGGTAAGGAGAGGCAGATTGGAGTGGAGAACACGCCAGTTCCCATAACTCCAAAGAGGACAAGATGCTCTCCAGGAGAAGAAAGACCAGGCGGGTCAAAGAGGCAGACGCTCGAGGATGCTGTTGCTGCCGAAGAAAAGGACGCCACCTTACAGGGTGAAAGCTGGAGCACCGTTGTAGGTCGGAAGGAGAAACGCGGGAAACAGCAAAAAAGAAGGAGGAGCGAAAAGGGGAGCAGAAGAGGAAATCAGAACCCTCGGCTCGTCAGAAGGCGCCTAAGGGAGAAGCCGTGCTCGTCAAAGCAAATGACGAGACTACGTACGCAGCACTGCTCAAAAAGGTCAGAGAGGACCCGGAGCTGAAAGATTTGGGGGAAAACGTGTTAAGAGTCAGGCGTACCCAAAAAATGAGATGCTCCTCGAGCTTAAGAAGAATACTACGACTAGTAGCTCTGCCTTGCAGGAGACTATAACTAAATCAATGGGTGGAAAGGCAGAAGTTAAAGCCTTAAGCCCGGAGATGGTAATCGTGTGCAAAGACCTCGACGAAATAACGACGGAAGACGAGCTGAGAGGTGCTATGAAGCAGCAGTGCAAACTGGGCGAGGTGCACATGACGATCCGGTTAAGGAAGGGATACGGAGGAACGCAGATAGCGATGATACGTTTACCGGTAACCGCTGCAGACAAGGCACTGGAGGTAGGTAAGGTTACAGTTGGATGGTCGAGATGCCTACTGAGAGCCGCCCCACGAGTAAACAAACAAGCAGAGAAATGCTTCAAATGTTTAGGCTTTGGACATTTAGCAGGGGCTTGCAAAGGCCCGGACAGATCCGGGATGTGCTGGAAATGCGGAGAGACGGGCCATCTTGCGAGAGACTGCACGAATAGGCCGAAGTGCTTGCTTTGCACCCCAGCGGAAGGAAACGACCATCAGACGGGTGGCTTTAAATGCCCAGCGTACAAGAAGGCGACTGCAGGCCAACGGTGATGGAGATGACCCAGATAAACCTGAATCACTGTGATACCGCACAGCAACTGTTGTGGCAGTCTACGACAGAAACTATGTGCGATGTCGCTTTGATCGCAGAGCCTTATCAAGTCCCCCCTAATAACGGTAACTGGGTGGCGGATAGATCAGGAACCACAGCGATACAAGTAATGGGAAGATTCCCTATCCAAGAAGTAGTAGAACGTTCCTATGAGGGTTTCGTGATAGCCAAAATCAACGGCATCTTCGTATGTAGCTGTTACGCTCCCCCAAGGTGGACAGTAGAGCAGTTCAGCCTAATGCTGGAGCAGTTAACCGAGCAGTTGATCGATCGGAAGCCGGTAGTCATTGGTGGTGACTTCAACGCCTGGGCTGTGGAATGGGGCAGTAGAGTAACCAACACAAGAGGGTGTATCCTGCAGGAAGCTCTAGCGAAGTTAGACGTACGATTGTGCAATGAAGGCTCTGTTAGTACATTTCGGAGAGACGGGAGGGAGTCCATCATAGACGTCACATTCTGTAGTCCCTCATTGACGGCGAACATGGATTGGAGAGTATGCGAAACGTATACGCATAGTGACCACCAGGAGATTCGCTACCGTATCGGCCAACGGAACCCCGCGGCAGTACAGAGAAGGGTGACCGGCGAACGAAAGTGGAAGACGAAAGCCTTCAACAAAGACCTCTTTGTTGAGGCACTTCGGCCGAACGGCGGGATCGAGAATGTGGATGCGGCTGACCTAACAAGAAGGATTGTGGCGGCTTGTGACGCCACAATGCCGCGCAAAAATGGAACCACGCAACAAACGGCGTCCAGCTTACTGGTGGAACGAGACGCTTAGTACGTTACGCGCTGCTTGTCTCAGAGCCAGAAGGCGGGCCCAAAGAGCAAGGTCGGAACCAGATAGAGAAGAGCATAAGGCATCGTTTCGGGAAGCTAGGGCCGCTCTAAAACGGGAGATCAGACTTAGCAAGTCAGAGTGCCACAAGGAGCTATGCCGAGAAGTAGACGCCAATCCCTGGGGTGACGCATACCGAGTCGTGATGGCGAAAATGAAGGGTCCGACGACGCCAGCCGAAATGTGTCCGAGCAAGCTGAAGATAATCGTCGAGGGTCTTTTCCCGAAGCACGATCAACTATATGGCCACCGTCACCGCACGGCGAGGAAGAAGGAACAAACATGGATCGGCAAGTGACTAACGACGAGCTAGTAGAAGCATCGAAGCGCCTAAAACCAAAGAAAGCCCCTGGTCCGGATGGAATACCAAACGTGGTACTGAAAGCTGCGATCCTGGCATATCCGGACATGTTAAGGATAGTGATGCAGAAGTGCCTAAATGAAGGCAACTTCCCCGAAATGTGGAAGGTCCAGAAGCTGGTGTTGCTGCCGAAGCCACCTGGCGACCCGACCTCGTACAGACCCATATGCCTGCTGGATACACTCGGAAAACTCCTGGAAAGGATCATTCTTAACAGGTTGACGAAATTCACGGAAGGTGAGCGCGGACTGTCCAAGATGCAGTTTGGTTTCCGCAAAGGAGCATCGACAGTGGATGCAATTCGGATAGTGCTCGAGAGTGCCGAGAAGTCATCTAAACAGAAGCGAAGAGGAGATCGATACTGCGCTGTGGTCACGATAGATGTGAAGAACGCGTTCAACAGTGCCAGCTGGGAAGTCATCGCTGCAGCGCTGCATAGAATGAGGGTTCCCGACTATCTGTGCCAGATCCTGAAGAGCTACTTTCAGAGCAGAGTGCTACTGTACGAGACGAGCGAAGGACAGAAGTCATTGCGTGTCACAGCGGGCGTTCCCCAGGGATCCATTCTCGGTCCAACCCTTTGGAACGGGATGTACGGTGGGGTGTTAACGCTGCAGCTGCCTAGGAAAGTGAAAATCGTAGGTTTCGCGGACGACGTGTCACTAACGGTGATGGGTGAGACACTTGAAGAAGTGGAGGTGTCGGTGACGGAGACAATAGACGCGATCGAGAGCTGGATGAACGGGGTCAAGCTGCAAATAGCTCACCACAAGACGGAGGTGTTGTTGGTCAGTAACTGCAGATCGGTCCAACGGATGCAGATTGACGTCGGAGGGCACGTGATTGCATCGAAACGTGCATTGAAGCAATTGGGAGTTATAATCGACGACCGGTTGAGCTTCAACAACCACGTTGATTACGCCTGTGAAAAGTCGGCGAAGGCAACGAACGCAATAGCGAGAATCATGCCAAACGTTGGCGGTCCGAGAAGCAGCACGAGACGTCTGCTATCTACTGTTTCGTCATCGATACTCCGATATGGGGTTCCTGCCTGGAGTGCTGCGCTGAAAACCAAGCGGAACCGTGAAAAACTAAACAGGACATTCCGACTGATGGCCGTACGAGTCGCGAGTGCCTACAGAATAATATCGTCGGAGGCAGTATGCGTTATCGCCGGGATGATCCCCATCTGCATTACCCTGGCGGAGGAATGCTATCAGCGGAGAAATGCACGTAACGCTAGGAGACAGGTTCGAGCGGACTCGTTGGCTAAATGGCAACAGGAGTGGGACAACGCGGAGAAAGGAAGGTGGACCCACCGACTCATCCCAAATGTATCGGCCTGGGTACATAGGAAGCATGGAGAGGTGAACTTCCATTTGACGCAGTTTTTGTCCGGGCACGGATGCTTCCGGAAGTACTTGCATCGGTTTGGACATACTTCGTCACCCCTTTGCCCGGGTTGTGCGACCGTGCAGGAGACACCGGAACACGTGGTCTTCGAATGCCCTAGATTCGAAGAAGTTCGTAGGGGTATACCTGGTATGACAGCGGACAATATCGTCGAAGATGTGCCGTGACGAACATACCTGGGACGCTGTCAACAGAGTGGTCTCGAGCATACTCTCCGAGTTGCAGAGGAAGAGGCGTAGAGACCAACAAGAAACCGCAAATCGGGTTTCGAGAGAAATTCCGCCGCCGGGGAACTCTCCAACTGTGTAGACTAGGTCCACCGCCGGGGACCAGTTGAGTAGTGCGTGATGTAGCACCGAGTTGGGTCGTCGGGGCGCCTGGGAACCGGACGTCAAGCTTCACCGGAATCGCTGAACCGACCTCGACATCCTTCCGGGTAGCTCGTGAGTAGGCTATATCCACCGCCGGGGATTGGACCGAGTAGACCGCGTCGCAGAGCTAGCAGTGAGTCGTTGGGGCGCCGGTGAACCGGAAGTTACGCTCCAACCGGAATCGCCGGATAGACCTCAGCACCTACTGTATGGCCCGTTGAGTAGGCTAGATCCACCGCCGGGGACTAGATCGAGTAGATCGGGCGAAACGGAACGAGAGGAAGCCAAAGAGCTCATGAAATTGTGGTGCTAAAACAAAAGAAGAATCGGTACCGGGGGAGCCTCCTTCGCCGGGGAACTCTCCGTCGGCGTAAGCTAGATCCACCGCCGGGGACTAGACTGAGTAGACCGCGACGAAATACCACCAGTCGCAGGTCGTCGGGGCATCAGCGAACCGGACGCTCTGCTCCACCGGAATCGCCGAGCTGACCTCGACATCTGGTTGGTTGGCTCGGTTTCGGGAGAACTTCTCTCGCCGGGGAATTCTCCGTCGGAGTAGGCTAGGTCCATCGTCGGGGACTAGACCGAGTAGTTCGCGAACAAGTCTGGTGCTCAAAGAGTAAACGGCGTTGAATGGTGCGAGAAGGGAGTTGCGGTGCTAGGCGGCACAAGCGAGCCGCAGGGCTCGGTGAAATAGACAGTCAGAAGTTTGCCGCTCAGACTGTACTCGTAGGGGAGGAGTACTAAGCCTCGACTCACAGCCAGCTTTCCGACTGCCATGCAGAGCTTGCCAGTCTGTGTGGATGGTAGAGAATTGGTGGTGTGTAGAGGAGTGGGGCTGTCACCCTACGGAAGAAACGAACTAGTAAGTAGTTGAATTAGAGTGCGTGCTATGCACATAAAAACCCCTCCCCGAAGTAATGCCGTAAGGTAGTGCCGGGGAGGAATCAGGTTCTGGGCAAGAGCAGTGGTTTTTAGCGGGTCGGGTGATGGCAGCCCAAACCCGTTCCCTGACAATGGGGTTTTTGTACATTTTTCCTCACTCAGGGTTTTTCTGAAAATTTTTTTACAGCTCTCAAAAAAAAAAAAAACATACATACATACATACATACATACATACATACATACATACATACTAACATACATACATACATACATACATACATACATACATACATACACATATACATACACACAGATATTTTGCGATCTCGGCGAACTGAGTCGAATGTTATATGAGACTCGGCCCTCCGGGCCTCGGTTAGAATGTCGGTTTTTGGAGCAATTGCATAACCTTTCTATATAAGAAAGGCAAAAGAATAATATTTAATTAGCTTAATAAGCGTGAGTTCAATATTATCTTCATGTGATTATAATTTGGAAAGGTTGGTGGAATGGGTTTGAACTTGTAGGGAATGGGGGGTTAGTAGAGTGGGAGTGGAGGATGCGTCAGAAATCCTTCATCTTATTTCGGTATACGGGGTGGATGAAGGAAATGCGGGCGTGAGGGTGGTCCAAGGGGAGGGGAGTGATGAAGAAGGGAGGTGTAAGGGTAAGTCGGGGAGGGGAGGGGCGGCGACGCAATACTCAACTGCATATTTTGCCTTCCATTTGAGACTTGGTTTGAGAAAATCGGTTCAGTCATCACCGAAGAACCGATTTGACTTTAATTGTGGAATATGCCCGGAATTCCGGACTTCCGGAATCGTCGATAGTGGACAATATATTCAAAGAATGTTTGATTGGCAATCAGTGATCTAGATCTGCGATTAGAAGTTATTTGGTGACCATTTCAATAGTTTTTAGCCTCTGAGGTATTACGATTGTACCGATTTATATGGGAAATTCCAGTGTATCCTTACTAACGACCCTGTAACTCCGGAAGCAAGAGTCAGAACCGAATGAAATTCAGCAGCAGTCAATGGCATTACTGTATCTTTCATTTGAAATCAAGTTTGTAAAAATCGGTAGAGAATTCGTTGGGGAATGGGTGTGATATTAGCTTAGGAACATGGCGGGTACCCCGGGGGCGTCATGAACCGTCATAGGTGGCCAATGTGGTCAAAGCTGCTTTGATTGATCATTAGTGATCCAGACCAGCAAACTAGAGTAATGTTACATCAATTTTAATATGTTTTACATCATTTGAACATCATGGTGGTACCAGTTTATATGGGAATTTGCTGTGTGACCGCACTCTTCAACCCGTAACTCCGGAACCGGAAGTCGGATCAACTAAAAAATCAATAGCAGCTTATGGGAGCGTTATACCTTTCAGATGAAACTAAGTTTGCGAAAATCGGTTCAGCCATCTCTGAGAAAATTGTGTGAGTTTAAATGACACACACACATACACACACACATACACACACACATACATACACACAGACATTTGCCGATCTCGACGAACTGAATCGAATGGTGTATGACACTCGGCCCTCCGGGCCTCGGTTAAAAAGTCGATTTTTACAGTGATTGCATAGCCTTTCTTTATATGAGAAAGGCAAAAGGTGCGAAATCGGCAGTCCCAAAAAGTCGATATTGATAAAAAAAATTTTCGAGATAACATAAAATCTCGACGTTTCATGCATTTTAAAGATGTTTGGCATCAAAAATACGGATTCGATTTCTGAAATTTCATGAGATCCCCCCTTTGAAAAAAAAAATGTGTTCCGGCTTATATGGGAATTTCATATGTGACCGGACGATTTAGTCTATATTTCCGGACCCATATAAGCGATCCATACGAAATTTTATAGACATCTTTGGGGATATTATAGTTATCATTTGGGACTAAGTTTGTGAAAATCGGCCAAACCATTTCCGGGAAACTGATGTGAGTTCGTAAATTTTGAAAGATGGCCGCTTTTCCCGGGCACTTCCGGAACCATATATGGTGGTCAATGTAGTCAACGAAAGTTTGGTTGGCCGTCGGTGACCTAGAACAGCAAATTTAAGTTGTTTGAGAGACATTTTAGCGAAATTTTTACCTTTTTTGCTTCCATCGGAGTATAGGTTTGAATCACAATTTGCTATGTGATCGCACGCTACAGCCTGTAACTCCGGAACCGGAAATCGGATCGGGATGAAATTAAATAGCCATTTACGGGGACGCAATACCTTTCATTTGAGACCAAGTTTAGCCGAATCGGTCTAGCCATCTCCGAGTAACCGATGTGACTGTTATTCTGAATTTAGATACTTCCGCCGGGGCTTCCGGAACCGATGATGGTGGTCAATGTGACCAAAGAGACTTTGAATGGCTGTTAATGACCTAGTACTACAAATCGAAGCAGTTGTGGTCATATTTTGGAAAAATTTCACCTTTATACATTCATTGCAGAATTTATTAAAATCGACATTTTCTGCGTGTTCGTACTTATCACCCTGTAATTCCGGAACCGGAAGTCGGATCCATTAGAAATTCAATAGCAGCCTATGGGAACGTTGCACCTTTCATTTGAGGCTAAGTTTGTCAAAATCGGTTCAGCCATCTCTGAGAAAAATGAGTGACATTTTTCTCAGAGATGGCAGATTTCAGATTTCACATACACACACATACACACATACATACATACATACATACATACATACATACATACATACATACATACATACATACATACATACATACATACATACATACATACATACACACATACAATCACACAGATATTTTGCGATCTCGGCGAACTGAGTCGAATGTTATAAGACTCGGCCCTCCGGGCCTCGGTTAGAAAGTCGGTTTTTGGAGCAATTGCGTAACCTTTCTATATGAGAAAGGCAAAAGAATAATATTTAATTAGCTCAATCAGCATGAGTTCAATGTTATCTTCATGTGATTATATTTTGAAATGTTGGTGGAATAGGTTTAAAAGTGGAGGGAATGGGGGGTTAGTAGAGTGGGAGTGGAGGATGCGTCCGAAATCCTTCATCTTATTTTGGTATACGGGGTGGATGAAAGAAATGCGGGCGTGAGGGTGGTCCAAGGGGACGGTAGTGATGAAGGTTGGAGATGTAAGGGCAAGGCGGGGGGGGGGGGGGGCGGAGGGGCTCTGATGCAATACTCAGCTGCATATTTTGCCTTCCATTTGAGACTTGGTTTGAGAAAATCGGTTCAGTCATCACCGAAGAACCGATGTGACTTTATTTGTGGAATATGCCCGGAATTCCGGAATCGTCGATAGTGGACAATATATTCAAAGAATGTTTGATTGGCAATCAGTGATCTAGATCTGCGATTAGAAGTTATTTGGTGACCATTTCAATAGTTTTTAGCCTCTGAGGTATTACGATTGTACCGATTTATATGGGAAATTCCAGTGTATCCTTACTAACACCCCTGTAACTCCGGAAGCAAGAGTCAGAACAGAATGAAATTCAGCAGCAGTCAATGGTATTACTGTATCTTTCATTTGAAATCAAGTTTATAAAAATCGGTAGAGAATTCGTTGGGGAATGGGTGTGATATTAGCTTAGGAACTTGGCGGGTTCCCCGGGGGCGTCATGAACTGTCATAGGTGGCCAATGTGGTCAAAGCTGCTTTGATTGATCATTAGTGATCCAGACCCGCAAACTAGAGTAATGTTACATCAATTTTAATATGTTTTACATCATTTGAACATCATGGTGGTACCAGTTTATATGGGAATTTGCTGTGTGACCGCACTCTTCAACCCGTAACTCCGGAACCGGAAGTCGGATCAACTAAAAATTCAATAGCAGCTTATGGGAGCGTTATACCTTTCATATGAAACTAAGTTTGCGAAAATCGGTTCAGCTATCTCTGAGAAAATTGTGTGAGTTTAAATGACACACACACATACACACACACATACATACACACACAGACATTTGCCGATCTCGACGAACTGAATCGAATGGTGTATGACACTCGGCCCTCCGGGCCTCGGTTAAAAAGTCGATTTTTACAGTGATTGCATAGCCTTTCTTTATATGAGAAAGGCAAAACGCTAGCGACGTCACACCAACCTATCCCAACTATCCGTCAAATCGATTCCGGAACCGGTTCGAAATCCTGGATGGATTCAGCATGGAATCTAGCTCAAAGAAAACAACCGATACCGACTCTATCGGTTGACGCATTTGAGCTGGAATTCATGCTGGAAGTCCGAATCGGTTCCAGACTAGTTTGACTGGGTATAGAAATAACCGCTGTCAATTCTGTCGCACTCAGCCACAAAAAACATGACGACAGTAGCGCACCTAGTTTAGATATCCAAACTACCTTCGAAACCGTTAGAGATTTTACACAAGTTGAATGCTGAAGTTGGACGTCTGTTCTCTGTGCTGTTATTAAGCACAACTTATTTTTTCAGTTTATTTAACTACGGTTGAAAATTTTACATTTACGTTATCGGATTCGGTTTATTTAGATTGAAATACATTCTTTTGGCAAAAAACCTTATTAAAATTGGACATCTTTCACTTTCTAAACTAGATAATTATCAAGAGAAAGAAGAGACTACAGGAACGATTTTCTCATTGTTTCCTCTGGAGTACTTCAAGTTTCTCTTGGCATTGGAACAAACCTAATACTTTCTACGCAATATTACTCACCGGACAAAAAAGGCATGAAACGAGAAATTTCCACAATACATCGTGCAGCACCTCCAGCGAGGGTTGCTGATGTACGAAGCACCGCGGTGGAAAAGTCCACCCTCCGGGTACTAGATCACAAATCCTCAAGGTGAATATTTGAGAGCAAAGCAAATGACAAACGAATGCAATAATCAGTGGATACACTTTAGTTTGCAACACTCCGTGATCTAGCAAGTGGTTACCGATTGTTTTTTTCCAACACGCAATCCACAATGAAATTTCTTCGCCGAATCAACATCTGAATAATCTTGGCTCTACTGGCTACTTTACTATCAATATAATACTTCGCTCACCTTTGGAAGAAACAAGTATTTTCATGCAGAAGAATTTGACAACGACATCAACATCTATGATCGAATATCACTATTTTGCACAACAGCAACTTTTCTTATTGAAAACACTTTTGATTGCGGAGATTCGGCTCGATCCGTAAATCACTTGCACTAGCAGTATAATCCGCTCCCCCGAGAACGGGAGGAAACACCACCGAAATTCACTGCTGTACATCTCCAGTAAAATACCGTAAAGTCTCATAACAAAAAAATCGAAAAAAAACTATGTCCCGAAAAAACACAAGTCCCGAAAAAATCGCGAAAACGGCTAAGTGTCAGCCGCCGATGAAAAAAATACAAGTCCCAAAAGCGGGCTGCGCTATTACGATGTTCGCCCGCTGTTTACTAGCCATGGCGGACGAAATCAAAATTTCATTAGCCATCATGCCTCAGCAGAAAGTGTCACTCCTGTCATCCGCTATGGAGATATACAGACTTTGACAGTAGTCAACATCAAAGAGAATAGGGAAAGAGACGAATAGTGTGAAGCCAAAAATACCTTATTAAGCAGATCAATCGTGCAATGTAAATAAACATTACTCATGCCTGAGTTGGAGGAGATAAGTATTGTACATGTATTTAAAAAGAAATTTCAATTTTCGTCAGAATTTGGTTCAATCGTGATTGTGAGGTGCATTCTAGAGTATATGTATGAGTAAAAACAAGCTTTAGAATTATTTCATCTCTTTGTTTCGAAATGCGCATCGTTTGATAAACAAATCCAACGATCGACATACGGTTTGTTTTCAAAATATAATAGGAGTCATTTAAAGTGCTGCCTGTGGAAGCGGTTGCCAAAATTCTAGTGTTGAAATCATCATAAAGGGAGTGTTGCCGTTTTGACTGATTTTCACTCTTCGACTCTTTCCCTATTCTCTTCGGTCAACATCTGGGACGGGACCTGCGGACTCGTGTTTTATTCTTTCTTTTTGTTTGTTATATCTTACTTCTTCGATTCACACACACTAATACTTGGTGTAGTTCAAGAAATGACATGACTTTTTTAAAGAACAAACAAGAATTGAACTTTCAATTTTTTCGTGAATCCATTATCATGAAGTGCAAGGTAGAAAATTGCGGTCGTAGTAAAGCGAAAAATCCGGAGATAACTTTACACCATTTTCCGGTGAATCCCGATTTGAGAGAACAGTGGGAGAAGTTCACAAGAATTGACGTTCTCGAAATTAATGAAAGCACTATCACTCCACTATCATTACTGATCTAATGAGTAATTTATAGATATATTTGAAAAAAAAGTTAACATTTTCTCAATTTCAAATAATATACTCCCCATATTAATCACTCTGAGAACAGCCGGTTCAATCTGACATTTGCGTGCTGGATCAATTTGACACGCGTTTTTTTTCTTTCCGCAGGTCCCGTCCCAGGTCAACATATGATGGGCCTAGCCACCTCTAGGCCCATGTCGCCCGTGCAATAGCATTGGGTTGTTTTGATTTTAACAACACGCAGAAAAATTTAGCATATTTAAACCAAAAATATGTGTTATTGAATTCAATCAATTATTGTTTATCACTTTAACCAACAAAATTATTAATTTCACAATATTTTTTTATTAGAAAAACAATGTATTTTTGCTTTCAATAAAAACATTTTCAATTTCAATAATTTTCTTTTATTTTCAATAAAAAAAATTATTAGAAAGCAAAACAATAAACTTTTTTATTGAAACAATAAATAAATTTTATTGAATTCAACAAATAAATTTATTGTCTCCCGACCAATAATTTTATTTATTGAATTTAATCCATATTTTTATTGAACCTACAAATCTTTTTTCTGCGTGAAAGGCAGATGTTGGCTAGGACAAAATGGCTGTCTAGCAGAGGGCTGCGCTAGCCGCATACAGTCAACTGTCATCAATTATTCAGCAGGGCACAAAAAGGTGAAGAAAACCAAAAATAAGAAGCCAGTTGTCTCGTCCTAAGACAAGACGGGACAAAGAGGGGGTCGTTTTTGTTCCAATTTTACGTCAGAATGTTCCAGCTCCTGCCCGGTCAAACCATTCGGAATTTGATTCGGAATCCTGAATGGAGTCAGCACAGAGAACAGACATCCATGATCGAACAAAAATATTTAAAAAACGTGTGTAAATACGTACGTCTCGTGTCGGATGTGGAGACAGCAATAAAAAACAAACCAGAAGCCGACAACATACGAGCAGAAGTGTCTACAATAGTATCCAATTATGTAAACTATCAGAGCCAACCCCGAACAAAAGAGAACGACTGGATACATAGGGACATTATGAAAAGTAAAAATTTCTTACGAGAGAACCCAAACCTCTACGTAACAAAAGCCGACAAAGGTAACAAAACTGTACTGATATCAGCCACCGAATACCACCAAAAAATGACTGCGATGGTCAACGATACATCGACCTACAAGGAGCGCAAAGATAATCCCTCGAAAAGGGTGTTGAAGAAGCTGAATACCATCGTGAAACAGTGGTGGTTAAATAAACACATAGATACGGCAACCAAATACAAACTTAAAGTATACCACTGCAACCCACCGCGGGTCTACGGTCTACCGAAGATACACAAGGAAGGCCGCCCTCTTCGACCTGTCGTTTCCACCATCGGCTCAGCCACCTATCGCATGGCTCAATACTTAGCAGGAATACTGAACAATTTGGTAGGAAAAACCGAATACCATGTTCGCAATAGTTTCGACTTTGCAGAAGAGGTATCCAAGGTGCGGGTACCGGACGGATGCGTCCTTTTTTCGCTAGATGTGATTTCTCTTTACACAAACGTGCCTGTAGAAAAGGTATATGAGTGCGTAGAAGAGAGATGGCATGAGCTGGACCTCATAACGACTATACCGTGGGACAATTTCAAACAAGCGATGAAAGCTGTCCTGGAAGCTTCCTTTTTTCAATATGATGGGAAGTTTTATGACCAGACATTTGGTGTGCCAATGGGATCACCTTTATCTCCTGTTGTCGCGAACATAGTGATGGAAAAGTTGGAAAAAGATGCTATCGAAAAGCTGAAACAGAAAAACATATCACTAGTAGTATACCGGCGCTATGTGGATGATTGTTTTGTTGTAGGACGAGCTAACGAAATCGAAACTGTCGTTCGAACGTTCAACGAGCAACATAATAACATCAATTTCACTTGTGAAATGGAAGAACGTGGTCGCATTCGTTTTTTGGACCTTATGCTGCCTAGAGAAGGAGAAAAAATACAGAAAGCATGGCATCCGAAACAAAAAACTGGACGATACCTAGACTACACTTCGGAGAGTCCACACACTCATAAGAAAAATACTGCAATTGCACTCTTTGACAGAGCGCTTAAACTGACGGATACGGAGAAACGAGAAGAGACCATTAAAACAGCATTAGACATACTACGCAGCAACAACTATCCAGAACATTACATTAGACGTATTTTAAAACAACGAGTAGATCTACTATACAACACGATGAAAACCAGGGGAACAGAAGAACGAACAACAAAATACGCATCTATTCCGTACATTCCCTGCTTAAGCGAGAAGATAGGGAAGCTTCTGCGCAAGAATGACGTCACAGCTGCTTACAAACCAACGAATAAAATTAAAAGTACCGTATTTACCATGCTGAAGGATAAGATACCTAAGATGCAACAAACCAACATAGTGTACAGTATCCCTTGTGGCGTCTGTGACAATAAGGAGTACATTGGGCAGACATCACAGACGCTAGAGAAGCGCATAACACAACATAAAAATTCTATACGCACAAGAACGTCGTGCACGGGTCTAACTCAACACACGACGGAACAGGGGCATCATTTTGATTTCTCCAAAACACATGTGTTAGAGAGAGTCAACAACGAGGCCAATAGACTAACAGCAGAAGTTCTTCACATAAAACTGAGAGAGGAGAGCGCAGTGAACCTACAGCGTGATGCCGCCAGTTTCTCCTATGCATACAACGGGCTTCTCAACAAACTGCGGTCTACGCAGCACGGTAAGCGTGGTCAGCAAAGAGAGACGCCACGAACGTGAGAGAGAAATTTAAATTTAGTTTTATTTGGACAGTCCCGCGAGCGAGAAGCGAACGGGCTTAAATGTAAGTGGTCTTGTGGAAAAAAAATGTGTCTTGTTAAATTAATTGTATTTTCGTATTTAATAAATAGTTCTGAGGATGGCCGAAGAATGAGTAGGCTGAAACGTAAACAACGGAAATAGTTTTATTATATTTTTCACCGAACAACATCAACCGAAACCAGTAAGCAGAATCGAACGGTGACCAAAGCTGAAAACAAAAAAAAAACAAACAGTTTATTGCATTTTGCAAACGTCATTTATTGTTATTGGTTTCTTAAAAACTATTGATCAAAATAATATATTCTAAAAACATCAAAACACAATCCAAATGCTTGTAACATGCTACCGTAGTATAAAAAATAACCTCACATTGAATTCAAACTTTTGACACTTTGCTTAATATAGTTTCGTTACCAATGTCATCATGACAATCTTACAGCTTTAGCACCCAGTTAAGCTCAGCCGGAAATGAACCGGAATTCTGGCTGGTTCCAGTTCGTATTCCGACTTCAGTGGCTAATTAGAATCGGTTGTGTTACTGGAGCCAGAATACGAACTGGAACCAGCCAGAAATCCAGTTCAATTCCGGCTGAACCACAACTTTTTTTATCGCTACTCCCCCGGTACGTGAGTCTTCGAAAAAAATTCTTCAGTTAAAACATGTTACGTAACGTCGGTGACTACGAAAGTAAACGAAGAGAGACAATTACGCAGTGTTCAAATTTAACGGTAAAAATTTGTTGCCTTCCTTTAGCGGAGAAAGTTATGTCTTATGTGTAATATAACTTGTTTTAGTTTAGTGCTAGGGCGTTTAGTGACAACGGTTTGCCTTGCTCTCTTGGTTCGATCTCGACTATAGGTTCTATCTCTCGATGCTGAATCATGGCAGCTAGCAACGGAATTATTCTTCAATGTGAAATTTACCCAACAGTACCAGAATATAATATTCGCGCAATCAACGAATTTGCGTCGGAGTCAGTCGAAACTTTTCATAGTTTGGATTGATACCGTTTCCGAGCTAGTGCTTTTTTAAAGATATCTGATGAGTCAGAATTTGTAATTCCGGACATATTCTCTTGTCTAGTGCGTAATTCTACTGGATCGTTGATCGACTTTTAACAATCGCACCGGGAGGTTGCTGATCTAGCTCAGTGCCTTCAAGTTTTACGGTAAACTTAAAAATTGCTGGGTGACTTGGTTTCTAGCTTGAGCGCAAAATAGTGGTTTCCTTTCTGCTAACAATGATTAGGTTTGTTCCAGTACACGGAAGTCACTCCCTGTTGCTCCGGAACAAAAAATTCTTGCTCCTTTTCACTCCGATTTGCTACCAGAAGAAAGAAAAGAAAAGAAGATAATACAGGAACGATTTTCTCCCTGTTTTCTCCGGAGTACTTCCAGTTTCTCCTGGTACTGGAACAAACCTATTGCTACCAGTGTTCTCTTGCGGCAACGTTGGTCCATCACAGAATCTCTTACGTTTGTGCGGTCCTGGTGTTTTCTGAAAAGAGGAAATAAATCACTATTACAGCAAAATGGTGAATAGTGGGACGAAATTCTTGAGCGTTTTTTCAAAAAGTCATATCTGCAATGAGTTACTCTATTTGTTTACTTTCTCTTCTGTTAATAATTCGGTCACTTTAACATTTATCCCTCAAGTCTGGTCATAATATGCTACTTAAAATCACCGTCTTTCGATCTGTACTGTAAAATAAGTGAAAAGCGTTATAGTGACACCGTAAAAATCGAAAGAGAAAGTAAACAAAGAGAGTAACTCATTGCAGATGTCTTTTTGAAAAAATTCTCATGCGTCAAAATATTCGTAAACAGGCGTGTGTCATGAATGCCACCAGTATATTAACCACAATCATAGTACACTCAAAAAAGTAAACGTTATGCCTATTGGTTTATAGATTTTTGCACTATTGCGGAAGCATACGTTTACGACACTATTTACTGGCACATAAACCTAATGTGTGTATTTACAATAAATATTAATCTTACATTCACATTTCATAATTATTAGGCACATAAAACCCCATTCTATAACAATATGCACATATAACTTATGTGTGTGCATACATAGTTTATACAATTGACACATAGAAGGTATGTGTGCGCACGATAACAATAGCATTTCTTCTTCATATGAATTTCAAGCGGCTTGAAACAAATAGAATTAACGTTTCGATTTTTTTAGTGTACTTTTGTGCAGAGAATATTGTAACAACATAACGATAAAGTCAAAATAACACCTTTCCGATCCGCTTTGGCAACGGTTCAGTACCGTGCACGAATGCCAATATTATTTTACACGCTTCAAATGTGAGCACACTTGTCCGGGACGGTGCCATGCCGGACAAGTGTGAATGCTCGCTTTTGATTTGTATGAAAGAATTGGGCTAAGACGGCTATGTGAAACCAGTAGATTTGGCCATCACCTAGTGCCGGTCGCGTGGAAATTTTCCAAACCTTGGGATAGGAATACCTGTAACTACAATCTCTCGGGACTCGTGGTTCCTAGGGCTGTGATTCCCGTACGATATTGAATCGTTAGTGCCACCATTTCACCAGAATAATAGTTCCGATCAACATAGTCATCAATTGACAGCTATTTGGCATCCATCCTAAAAAAATATGATCGTGAAACTAGCTGTGCACAAACTTACGAAACATTTTACCTATTGTATATTTCACTCCCTTTCCAGTACTCCCTCTTTGCCTTGCATACTATGGCTTTGGCCAGTTATGTGCACTAAATAACGGCTATTCCGTGTATGTTGAAAGACACCATGTCAGTGGCATTGCTCGAAAATATGCAAATAAATCCTTTGATCCGGACGCTAGTTTCTCTCCCAATACCAGGATATCAGCTCCAAAGCTATTTTTCGAGTGTACGTTAGTCTTGAAGATGACAAGCAGCAGTATTTTCACGTTTTGATGTCGCGAACTAACTTTTTGCGACTGCACAGAAATAATGAAAAAACTTATCTCGCAAACGCATGAAGCGCTTCAAATGACTGTCATTCGAGCCAGCCCAAACACTGGAAACAGATGAAACACGAATGATCAACTACTGTTAGTTGAGATGATAATAATAAGAACCATCGTTTACTTTGTTGGGTGCAAATAATTCATATGGCGTTATGTCTATTCTTCGAATATCACAGACTGTTCATTCCAATACAGACATGAAGTCATTCGATCTTGAATCCACCATTTTTTAGATGATTGCCATTCGAAATCGTCAACATTGAGTTTTTATGTCGTTCAAATGACAAATCATATGCTATATCGCAACAATTTTTGTTCAGTGTACGCAATGTTACTGCAGGAATAGCGAAATGATGTTTGGCAGTGTTGCTATATTTATAGGAAAATAATGTAATTACTTTTGGCATATAATATTATTATCGTTAAAAGAGTAAAAATGAATAGATGAAGCAGAAATTATGCGACAAAGTAGAACAAGTATCTACCACACGTTTGCCGTATACGTGGTTAATTATTTTAAACAAAAATAAGACACCAAACCGTAATCTGAAATTTGTCAGAGAATGGTTTCATCAAACCTTACTAAACACCCATGACATGGAAAAACGGTGCCCTTTATGAATATAATGGAGTCAAGATACAAAATATTGCAGGCATAAAATCAGCCCTCTGTCAAAGACGACGTCTCTGTGCAGCCAGCATCACTGCCATGGAAATCAAAACATTAACTTTGAAACGATTGATTAAAAGCTGTAATTAGTTACTAAACGTAGTTTTTCTGAATAATATGGTGTTAAATCATCCCACAAGATGCAAAACGTCGTGTGGAATGCTTGAATGTCGTGTATAGTGCCGAATATAATTCTTTGTTTGGGGCTTTATAGCTATAACGTCCCACACTGAAAATCAAAGTTACCTATTTTTGAGTTAAATTTGCTCACTGCGAAGTTTATACATGGGAAACACAAAATTAGGTAGAAATTTGAACATGGCGATTACCCATAATTTGAGTTGGTCGCTGTGAACTTCGTGTTGGGTAGGAATTGAATAACAACGTCTACTCAAATTCAAGTTCACCGCTTCGTACTTATATTTTGGGTAGCCCATTTCAAACAAAGTAGTATCACGCTCGTAAAAAGTTACTCAGATTCTGAGTACTTTTAACTCAGTTTTGAATGATGTTCGTAAACGTCAAAAATTGAGTTGTCATGTATAATATCTCTGAGTAACTCTGACTCTATTTTTGGGTATTACACAAGAAACCGTTTTGGAGTTACCAAACGGAAAAGCCGTTTCTCGCCAAGTTAAAAATTCCAAGCGTCATCCGCCATTTTCCATTAGTAGGTACACGCTCGTTTAGTTATCGCTCATCACTTTTTCACAAATAAAAATTTGTTCAAATATTTATAATAGTTGAAGCTAGAGTTGTAGTGTGTAAAATACATTTTAATTGAAAGAGTGGATTTGAACAACCAGCATGCAGAAGATTTCGGAAGAGGTGGATGCTGAAACTGCAATGAAGTTGCGAGGTAATATTCACGTTATATTATATATATATATATATATATATATATATATATATATATATATATATATATATATATATATATATATATATATATATATATATATATATATATATATATATATATATATATATATATATATATATATATATATATATATATATATATATATATATATATATATATATATATATATATATATATATATATATATATATATATATATATATATATATATATATATATATATATATATATATATATATATATATATATATATATATATATATATATATATATATATATATATATATATATATATATATATATATATATATATATATATATATATATATATATATATATATATATATATATATATATATATATACTGGAAAAAAAGTGTAAGGTTTCAGGTTTCTCATGCCATGTGCCAAATTGTGGGAAGATGATTCCTGGACACGTGGATGAATTGAAGGAACACTTCCGGTTGGTACACAATTTGAACACCAGCAAAGCAGCCGCTCAACCTTTCCTTTGTTCAGAATGTGGTTCACTGTACCAGAGGTTTAAGAGCTTGAAACGGCACATAGAGAGTGTTCATCCACTAATTACAGAAAATTCTACAAATATTTCATACGACCATGACGCTGTTGAACAAATTCAAAATAATCATCCGGAAAATATGCTCGTAGATGATGATTATCTGTTGAGAATAACGAATACTATATTCTTTAAAACGGCGCCGTCGTTGGATGAAATTACTAAGAAAATTAGTAAATTCGCCACAGATTTGCGAAAAGATGTATCTCTTCCCGAGACAAAAATCAAAAAGTTCTTACAGGTTACCTCGAATCTTATAGAAGATTACGAGTGTTACATGTTGAATCTATTCAGAGAATTTTTGAAATCGAAGTCGATCCCATTAAACGATACCGACGCTTTGAAATTTATAAACGACGCATCTTTGGATGGAATTTTTGCAGACGTAGCTTCTCCAAAAGACAACCTAGCATATTTGTCTGGAGTTGCGGGTTGTGCTGTGCCAAACCCTAGGGAAGAAGTCTTGGGAAGAACTAGAATCACTAAAACTGTCCCCGCGATTACCAAACTAGGCAAAAGAAAAAGTGTACAAATAGTGAAAGACGTTGCTCACTATATTCCACTAACCAGCATTTTAGCACTGGTTATGAAGAATCCCGGAGCTCGCAAGATGATAGCAGAAGAAGCAGTGAATGACGATATCTTGTGCGGTTTCAAAGATGGTCAACGTTTCAAAACACACCCATTCCTGACACGGTTTCCCGATGCATTACGACTCTCGCTTCATCTGGACGATGTCGAATATCTGAACCCTTTGGGATCACGCAAATCAAAAAAAAACTTACCAATTTCAGTGTTAAAATTGAGAATCTCCACCCCGCAATTAATTCATCCTCCAACAGGATATATCTAACGCTTACAGTTCGCTCAAGAGATGTAAAAAAATATGGCTACAATAACGTTATGAAACCGCTGATTCAAGATTTGCGTGAGCTTGAATCAGATGATGGTGTTGTAGTACAATATGGGAGTGAAAAGTTTACGATGAGGGCAGTTCTAGTGCATGTTTTGGGGGACACGCTGGCAATTCATGAAATTTTCGAGTTAATGGGGCCCCAATCAAGTCTATTCTGTAGAATGTGCTATGCGACGCGTACTGCACTTCATTGTGGAAACATTGGTGATACCTTCCCTCATCGCACTGAAGAAAGCATACAAGGTGATTTAAATGCTCTTCAACGCGGAACTAAAACACCTTCACAATGCGGAATCATTCGAAAATCAGCACTGAATGAAGTTAAATATTTCAACATAGCGGAAAATAACACGTTTGATCCAATGCATGATCTTTTGGAAGGCGTCGTCATGGTCGTAATCAAATGTGTTTTGAACGAAGCTGTAAATATCCATAAAGTGATAACGATTAGTCAAGTCAACCAAATTATACAGCATTACGAATACGGAATAACTGAATCGGCTGATAAACCTACCGCTAATTTTACTTGCGAGAAGTTAAAAGCACGTGGACATGCTATTCCTCAGTCAGCTTCGCAATGTTGGCTTCTCCTTCGAGCATTCCCTTTTATGTTCAACCAGATTCTCGGATTTAATTCAAATTTATCATCATTGCTTAGAGCTCTCATGAAAATAACTTATTATAGTTTCTCCAATAAGCTAACATTGAATCAGATTAACGATCTGGAAAACGAAATCGAATGTTTTTACAAGTTGTTCAAATCCTGCTTCCCTGCCATCAACCCTACCAATAAATTCCATCACATCTCTCATTATCCCTACATAATTCGTCAGGATGGGCCAGTTGTTAATCATAGTTGCTTACGCTTCGAAGCGAAATTCAAGGAGTCGAAATCCCAAGCGAAGACATGCAACAATTTCATCAATTTAACAAACAGCTTTGCTAAGCGCCTGAATCTAGCACAGATAACCACTATTCTTGACCATTCATACGAAATTGGTACGGTAGATATCGTTTCGTCAAAGCACATACACAAAAAATCTCTAAGTAATTTACTCCTGATCCGGGATCTACCAGATTCAATCAAATATATAAACCATATGAAAATAAATAACACAAGCTTTCGGCCGGGACTGATAGCGAAATACCAAGTATGCAACGAAATGTCCTATGGTTTGATAATAGATATATTGCAATCGGATAATCAAATTGTTTGCCTAATACAACATCTCGAATGCGAATATTGTTTACAATACAACAGTTACAAACTCAAAACTGACAGTCAAGTTATTCGCATATCACACAAGAACTTGCAAACGAAAAAAACATACAACTTATGGAGTATATACGGAGATTCAGAAGAAAACTACTATATAAGTTTGAAATATGTAGATAGTTAGTAGGGAAATAAACTTGGAAATAAATTTATAATAAAATCAAGAAGGTAGTGCAAACAACTTGAGATGTCACTTTAAACCTTTATATATACTTATTCGCTCTTTTCAGCCCAAAAAATAAACGATCAGAACCTAGTTCTGCTCAACGATGCCGACCTAGTTGAAATGGGGATAATCGAAAAAGGATCCCGTCTAACAATTCTTAACATAATAAAAAACTATAGTTCTGAAGCTAATCCGACCAAAGATAAAATTGATGAGACTTCCACTAATGTTCAAAATTTGGTAAACTTTCTACTATAATTACTGTAAGCGCTTGTCGTACTATACATATTTAACGTTTTCAGATTAACCGTTCGACATTCGAAGATGACGCAAAATTCCGAATGAAAATTTTGTATCCAATTTTGGATCAAGGGATCGTACCAGATAAGGACGGTTTAAATCATCTTACACGAGTCGCATGCAAGCAAATGGAGACTCAAATAATGGACGGTCAAAGGCAAGTAGAAAGTTTTATTTGTTACTCTACTAGTGCATCAAACTATGAACACTCCTTAAAGTGTGATAGAATGAATTGTTTACATTGAACCGCACGAGTCTCTCCGCTAGAGCAACCTTGCGGCGAAATGCGCAATGCCTATACATATTTATAGGGCTTACGGCCAATTTCTTTATCCTCGCTTAAATTTTAAACCGGGTTCACCAGTACGTTTAAACCTGGTTAAGACGTTAGGCGAGAATGAAGAAATCGGCCCTTAGTAGTCCTTCGAGCAAATATGCAGGTGATCTAACACTGTCTATGAGCAGAGAAAAGCAATGCCTTTCGTTGTGAAGCTTCTATTTCAAAAAACATCGTAGTCAATCAGTATCATGCATTATTACTTCATTGAGCCTATGAAACTATGAAGTATGCATAGTAATGAAGCACGGCCAAACAACTTCACTTCTGATTATAAATATAAAGAAATGTATGAAACACAGTACAAACTGCTAGAGGAAACCACATAGTTATCAGTTCTTCGCATCCTGATTTCAATATTGACCATTCTTTACACATCTTCAATCTGGTTCGATTTATAAACTTCGGCATAAGAACGTACATGCGTCTTTGACGGTGGTACTTAGAAAGCGTAATTCGTCATGTTCCGGCACAAAATTATAAAGACGACCGACGACGACGAATTATAATAACTTAAACATTTAAACCAACAGAATTTAAAGGTATACAATTTCTGTTTATAGCGAGCGTGTTTATTTGTTTACATATACAGTTCAATCGTAAATCGACCAAAGGGTCTAACTAAGCCGCAATGTCGTTGAATCGAGCAACAGCGATGCCAGATTTACAGACTGTGGACAGATTTGCTGCACTGAGAAACAAAAATATGCAGAATTAGCATACTTTCATTCCCGTCTCTTTTGCTGTAATTCTCGACGAACATATGATTACGGCCTAAAAGCCAACCGTCAAAATCCACTTTGAATGGAAATTCCAGACAAACCGTTACTAGTCGAACACAGCTCACAACAGTTTATGAAAGAGAAAACTTTTCTCTTTCGTTTACTACCAACATCTGTGATTGGCGTGTAACGGTTTGTCCGGAATTTCCATTCAAAGTGGATTTTGACAGTTGGCTTTTAGGCCGTAATCATATGTTTGTCGAGAATTTTCATGCATTTTCTAGCATATACTTCTAGTAAATATTCAATGAGTGGATAGACCGAATACGTCCAATGCACAAAATTTGCAGCAGAAGAAACGAGAGGCAGATCAAAAAGTATGATATCGGTGATTAAAAAAAAGTTCTGCGTATGCCTGGTCCAGACATTTACAGACTTTTAAAACAGTAATAAACTGACCGATTTTCTTCAGAAAATAATAGATGTGTCCCAGCATGCAAAGAATTACGAATCAAATACCGTTCATACTTTTACCATTTAGATTTTTTTTAAGAAATTTAGAACTTAATCTTTCACGGAATCTTTTTGGTCTTTTTCGGAGTAACGAACCAATGATCTCTAAATGCGCAGGTATCCTTCTGTTGATCAACAGCATGCGGCAGCTGTTCAAATCGTAAAATTATTTCCACAACTTAGTAATACGCGAGTCACACCAACTGCTCCTGATGAGGTTTGTTATTCTATGCTTATTTAATTTCTCTAATATAATTATAATTATTTTCATGCTAGTCATTTTTCTTTTGGCGCAACGGAGGCAAGGAAAAGGGTGCTCATACTGGCATGATATTTCATCGCATCCGGAATGTCATCAAACAGCTACCTGCAGGAAAACATAAATATAATCGAGGAACTATGCCTGTAGAAGAGTCCGTTTCAACTGAACTTGTAGAGCGGGCTCAATTGCTCCGAGTAATGCTTGCATCGGCATCAGTAGCAGAACATATTTGTGATGAAATGGACCGATGCTTTCCAGTCCTCAAACTGTTATTAAAAGAAAAGAAACCCGTTAATGATATCTTGGATATGTTTCCACACCTGTGTTCATATGAAGGATTGGTGGTAACATGTTTATTTTTTATTATTTACTATTTCACTTTATGGTATTCACGGAACATATGAATATTTATATCATATCACTTTTTCTAGATTCGTCAAATGTTTGAGAGATTGTATCCTAACAGAACAGAAGGTCTCAAAATCGAGGATGTCTTCTCTCAGTGTCTATCTTATTCACCGTCCAGATTCTCTAGAGTAGAAGATGGTGAGATATATTTTTTTTTAATTTAGCCCAAAGGTCTGTCATAAAATTTTAAATTTGTAAAACTATTCACAGATCACATTCGAGGATGCTTGAGAATAATTTCTCATATGCCAATTCGCGGACAAAAAAGAACGCTGGTAGGCTGTCCAACTGTAGGCGAAGAACATTCGGCTTCAATTTTAATTCGTTGGATTGGGGTAAATGCAATATAATATACATAAGGTTAGATGTAATGATTTTATATCATCATTAGGAGTGCTTAGATACATACGTGGCATCCCCCGCAACTGATTCCAAACTACACATGGTGTGCGTAGCAAGCCCGATGAAAAGAGGAAATTATGCCGTCATTTGTGAGAAAAAAGTTATATTCGAGACTAACAATTCTATTCATGCAGTGGAAATTTTATTCAAATGCTACGCAGTTCTCGGAGTGGAGGTGCCACCTAATTTTAGAATGTTTTGGGACTTTCTGGCATGTGCCATATATAATATAATTCCGCACAGTCAGAGGACAACTGTGAATAGACTCGTCCAAACTTTTATTGAAGTTTCCCGCGCACGTATTGACAACAAATAAAAGGACAACTTTTTTATACAATACTTACTAAAAACCATAAAATTTAATAAACAGAAGTTTCTTTAATTATTATTGTAAAAATATTCCATAAGAAAAGAAAGACTGCATTGTGTTGTATCCAAAACAAAATTTTGACGGCCAATTTCTTCACTGGATGTAAACCGGTTTAGTTCCAGTTCAAATGCAACAATCGATCATGAACCAATTTAAATAGGAATCGGTTGTTGCATTTCTTCTTACAGAAACCATTCAGAATTGCAAGTCATAATCCGGATGTTTCTCAGTAAAGTTCAGTCAGAAATGAGCCGGAATTCCGGCTGGCTCCAGTCAGTATTCCGGCTCCAGTGACACAACCTATTCTAACTAGAATCGGTTGTGTCACTGGAGCCGGAATACTGACTGGAAACAGCTGGAATTCCGGCTCATTTCCGGCTGAACTTTACTGGGTTTTAATGAAATATTGCACTCATAAATTGGGTAATATTCTACCCAAAAACTGAGGAATTACAACTGGCTTTGTTGTCTACTCAAAAATTGGGTAAGCTTCTGCTCATAATATGAGTAAAAATCGATCAATTTTTGGTTTTGTTGAAGTTCTACTGAACCCAAAATTTGAGTAATGTTCAACTCAAAGTCTGCGTAATAATTACTTAATTTTTGGTTTTGTTAAATTTGTACTGAACTCAAAATTTGAGCAATGTTGAACTCAAAATCTGAGTACTAGTGAAGCACTTTTGGGTTTAGTGTAGATAATATTGTACTCAAAAACCGAGTAATAATTACTCAGTTTTTGGTTCATGCTGGCTTACTCAAATTTGAGTAACTCCGGAATTACTCAATTTAAGGGTTGTTCCACTTTATCTGGAAATGGGTGGGATTAAACTCATTTTTGAGTAACTTTTTACGAGCGTGTAGGTAATGTTTTTGACAGCCATTGTTATTGTTGTAAATAAAATTGCATGAAGTGGCTCTGTAAAAGAATGGTAATTATAATGCGTAATGCAATAATTTCAATTAAAATCATGATTAATTTATTTCAGCCTAGAAACTTAGGATAAAGCAATTAGCGCTGGATCTAAAACATGAGTCGGTGAGTACTGAAACGTTGTTTATTTTTTGATTGTGGGTTCATGTTGAGTTGCTCATATCGTTTAAATAGCGGCCACCGCATCATTCCGAAACCCGATCGGACCTCGAAAGACACATTGAACTCATAATGACGAAATCGCCATAAGATAAGACGTTGATGATTCATATTTTTTGGAAATGTCTGAAATGCATATCGCTAGAGTTAAAATAGAATATAACTACTAGAGGGCAATTGCAGCGGCTAGCGGTGATTAAATATTTTCTCGCTCTTACATATGATGGGGCCCATTAGATTGACATTTGTTGCCTCTGACACACGCAGGTTAAAGTAATGAGTAACAATAGCAGCTACAAAGTGATACAGTTTGGCAATTATATACCAAATGTTCCAGGCTGCAACAATTCTACCCTATTGTTTCGAGTCTGTTGATCAAAAGCAGGCAAAAACCTCAAGCGGTGTGAATTTAGTAAACGGGGTAATTCTAAAAGATGCGACGAAATTTTGAATGATAAAAGGTCGAATATAGCAAATGATTGAATATAATAAAGGTTCCAATGTTACTAAAGGTTTAATGAAACAAAAGTTTAAAATTAAAAAAAAAGAATAATGTATTCTCACCGTTATGACGCGTTACCTCACCTAGTTTGGTGAGGTGAGAGCGAAAAAGCGATCACCGCTGTCACTTAGGTGACTATAGTCACCCAAGGTGACAGATGTCACCTGGCAAAGCGATTCTAATAATCATTTTGAGTGACGACGGCCACCGTAAGATGGAAAAAGTGACTAAATTCTCACCTAAAAATGTAGGTGATTAGAACCGAAAAGTGTTGCGTTTGCTTTCAGATTTTTTTTTTAATTTTCGGGTAACATTTCCTTTTGGATAATGGCACTTGGGAAGTTTCTGAATGACTAAAATTGACGATAGACGTTTTTTTGAAATTCAAGAAGGCGGCTTAGGCTGCGTTTACGTAGCGATGTAGATGCATGCATTTGCGATGCAAGCATGTAACGCACATCAAAAATAATAATTTATTTTTTCTCCAGTGTTTTTCTCGCAGTTCCAGTAGTTTGCCTCTTTGTTTTTCTCTCTCGTCCGCCATCTCTCAAAGCAACAAAACGTCATCCGCAGTAGTCAAAATCGCAAAAAATAAGACTTATACTATTAGTATTTAATATTATCTGGAAAAGTGCAAATAAAAAATTCTGTAATCCGGGCGATGACCGATCGAATTGTGCATGTCGGAACGATCAAGGAACGGATCACCGGTGTGGAGCTTTCGGTGAAAACCATTGAGAAGAATGCGAGGATGAACTGTATCAAGCTTCGAAGGAGTTTGGATCCTTGGCAGAAGGAAGATATATGGCCAAGGGACAAAGTATTACCGATTCGAAGAAATCGAAGGCCCCTTAAATTCATACTTATGTGTGTCGCAAATAAGTTGCTGGAACTTCGTGACGAATTTCTTTAGTAGGCACATCAATTTTTCGGAAAGTTCGATTTCAAAAGGTCAATGTTTACTGTGTCCTTAACATGAACTTTTGCGAGTTGCATCGGTACTCCAGGGTGATATTTTTCTATGCTAAAGGTCGCTGTTGTTTTAAGGTGCCAAAAATCTGCAAGTGCATCGTTTTGCTTGAGAAAGCGGTATTTCGTATTTGTTTTTGTGGTATTACTCGTATTTGTTTATTAACTTTACGATAACTGTCGACATATGCCTTAACTCAGGTGAAGGAAGGAATCCGTATTCATGTCGGCAACTCCAAAGCTGGAAAGTCAAAATTAATTTGGTAGAACACTAACCCTAGAACGTTGTACTTGCGTTTTCCACCCTAGAACGTTGCACTGGGGCACAATGGCTTTACCACCTTTTCCTACTCTTACTATGAACTCTAAATTGAATTATGGTTAGGGTAAATGCCAAATTCTCGTCTTCACACGGCTCCAAAGATGGCGTGGGGTACATTTGTACCCCAGTGCAACGTTCTAGGGCTAATACAGGTTACGATTATTTAATTAGGCACTTTTTTATATCTTTATTTTAGAGGCTTTGAGCTGGTTAACCTCTTGTAAAAATTAGGAACGTTAAGAAAATTATTCTAAATCGATTATCATATTCTCCCTGCAAGACAATATTCGATGTTTTATGAATTAAGTTTAAAGGTAGCTCTCCATGGTTGGTTGAATAGGAGACCCGAGTTTTTCGGCTTCAAGATCGGCGGTCTCAGCTCAGTTCCAAAGTGTTGTCATATTTTTATTTCTCATATGGTCTATGTTTGTCGAGATATATTTACATAGGCGAAGAACTTGGCTGTCTATTTGCTGCAAAATTTCACTTTTACTAAAGTATCACGAAAATTCATGTACTAATACTTCAAAACTAGGGTATGGGATCTAGAAATTGGAATAGATCTCGATCATAAGCTCTAGCAATGCATCTAAAACATAAACATGAGAATTGGTCTCCGGAAATCAACTATCAAGGGGAATTAATCCAGGTGAGCTACGTTCAAGGCTATCTACTTATGCTCTTCCTAACTTGGAAATTAAAATCTGGTACCGTAGATTTAAACTTATACGTATAGAACTTGGGATCAGCGATTCTGAATTTTTAACTTTGAACACGGCATACGAAACCTAATACCTGGGATCCTACACATGAGATTGATATCTGATAAATAAAATTAGACTAGGACATTGATTTTTGAAGTTTGAGTGTGAGATTGAAACAGAACTTAAGATTTAAAATGAAAAATTTTGGATCTTAAACATAAATTCTAACAGTGTAGATCATGTACTTTGAGCAAAGGATTTGTAATTGTGAACCGCACGGAACAACGGTACAATTGGATAGCCATATAGCCCTCTCTGCAAGTAGTCATAATCTCGAGAGTGATAACTATCGAGGTATACTGATCCTCAATACCGCCTATAATGTTCTTTCGTCTGATCTGTTAAACAGACTGCGCCAAATCCCTTGTCGGCAAAATAAAACATGTAATTTGTTTATTGGGGGCTTTAACCAAATGATCATTCGCCCGTATGTAAAAGCATTTTTCGTATAACGATGTATGGGTCAATATCTGGCATAAGAATAGGCCCAGGCATCTCACTAGTTTTTGATGTTAGATGAATTGAAAAAGGAAGATATAAGCACTTTTTAATTTGTGCTATACGAAGATCTTGTGTGCAAAGGAATGGAACTACCATCACGCGATTTCACATGCTTCTTGGCTTTGCAGATGACATTGAAATTATTGGAGTCGACTGCTGCAGAGCAGTAGAAGAAATGTAGGTATTTGTAAAGGGAGGTTACGCGAATCAGACTGACTTGAAACTCTGACAAGACAAAGTATAGGGATAAAAAAGAGTCAATTCGAACGGTGTCGATTCCGAAGTGTAAATGATTTGGGGAGCGATAAGAGATTGTCGACGAGTACATGTTCATATATCTTAAAACACTAGTGACATGTACTGGCTATGGCGAGAAAAAGATTCGTGTTGCGGATGCGAATAGGACTTCCAACGATTTGCGTTTTCAGCTAAAATCGCATTACCGACCAAGCATAAAACTAGGTATATATTGCGCACTTCCCACTATCCTGGACTCCGCACTTTCAAAGTGCGAGTGATCAAACTGCTACTGAAAACTGCGAGCTGTCAAAACACATGTATTTCAAGTGATAGAGATGGTACTTTCATAGACAGACCAGTCAAACTAACCAGTCTATAAGAATTGAATAGAAGAATAGTAAGTGCGCAATGCGGTTTTAATCCAGTTTCTAGTGCCACAAGCAACACAACTCACTGATACTTCCTGTTATTTCATACAGCCAAGAGATGTGCAGAGTCCCTAATTTCCCCCGGTTTCAATCCCGGTAATATTCAATCATCATTTGCCAATCTCTTGGATGCTCGATTCCATGAGTCAAGTTGCATCATAAATAATTAGCCTTAAGCTAAGTAAGTTTCATTAACGCTGCGCCTTGTATACGCGAAGGCAATGTTTAATAACAACAAAATTGTTTGATTACGCCGCGACCCTACTGTAGCAGGGGCATGGCATCACCTTATGGAGCAGTCCATTGTTTTTAATTGAATCGGCCAGCGACCGACAGTTCTAGAGAGAGCTTTAGAAATGCTTTTAAAAAACTTCGTGCATTTCTCTCAGAGATGCGCGAAAGTGATCTAAACCCGCGTTGTTAAAAAGTCTTTTAAACCCGAGTTAAGAAGTCAGTCGTTTAAGTTGCTCTCGCCCGGCCGCGTCAGGTCAGTCGTTTAAGTTGCTCTCGCCCGGCCGCGTCAGGTCAGTCGTTTAAGTTGCTCTCGCCCGGCCGCGTCAGGTCAGTCATAATAAGTTAGTTAGTGTTCGCGCGTAGTAGGCGCGCGCGTGTCAGTCAGTCGATAAGTTAGAGTTAGCACGCGAAAACCGGGGTGCGTCGTAAAATTAAGCGGAAAATTCGACCGTATGTATGTATGAAGGTGTATCGCAAAACTAATAAAGGTAGTGAAACTTAGTGGCTTTTCTGTGCGATATTTGTGCGAAAGAAAACGAAATAGCTTACGTTGGACCGAGTCCGGTAAGGCAAGTCTGTAAGGAAAATCCACCCTGCTCCCGTCGTACAAAACCAGTGGCCACCGGCCGGCTACGCTACAGATGTGAACGTTAAAAGAGACCAAGTATACAATAAGCGAATGACGAATCAATATTATGTTCAGCAGAAAATTGTATTGTTTATTGGGCTTTAACCTTGATGCCATTCGTGCCCTTTCAGCAGAAAACTTGGATAGATGGGCGAGCGCTTAATCAACACCTATGTTAATGTTCGTGAATGCCTCCGTCAAACAAGATGCAACTAATTTTTACGTTCCATTGACGTGCTGTATCGGTGACGGAAGCTCTACGTATCATGTAAATCGTACGAATCAGATAAACAGAACGGTGACTGATAATGAAAGAACCTATATGTTTGACAAAGCTGTTTCGTATAACGCTAGATACCTCAAAATCATGCATCAGAGTAGCCGGTGAGACCTTCAACTCGATTGCGGCATTAGATGGATTGAAGTAAGGTGATATACTCTCATATTAGTAATACGAAGATGCGGTTGACGAAACATCACATGCTTCTCAGCTTCGCGGACAGGTTGGGTGTCGTATGCAAAACAGTGCATTAAAACGCCCTCTGTGACTACAATTGAAGATGAATGCGGAGAAAGTATAGTTCGTGCCTAACCACTAAAAACATTCCTTACTTTTTTCGCCCTTCTTCCCTACGGTACTATACCTAGAAGTATTACTTCGTGGGGTGAGGGGGAGGGGGCTCGTTGTGGTTTCGTCGCATCTCTTTCTTCTGCTCTATCTCGGATTTGGTTGACATTTGAGCCTTGATTTAACTCTCGACTCCTCTCTTGCTTCTTGCCTCCATCTATTAGGTCACCGTTTTAGCTCTCGTCCCCGTGAGCCGTTTAGATGCTGATTCCATGAGACTTATCACGATCTACTCGGATAGTCCCCGACGGCGAACCCACCTTACTCCGACCGCTAGTTCTCCGTCGGAGGAATTTCTAGCGCCACCGATACCCGCTTCCTTGAGCCATTTACCTCCCAGTTTTATCGAGATCTACGCGGATATTATCTGGCGGTGAACTACCCTACTCCGACTGAGAGTTTTCCGGCAGCGAAGTTTCTCTCAGTACTTGTGTTTGTTTCGTGAGCCAATTAGCTCCCATCTTTGTCACGATTTAGTCGGATAATCCACGATGGCGAATCTGCCCCACTGTGAGTTTCTCGGCGGTAGATTTCTCCCGATACCGATGTTCGTTTCCGCGATCCATTTAGCTCCCTGTTTCGTCCCGATCTACTCGATCTAGTCCCCGGCGGTGGACCTGGCCTACTCAACATGCCAGCCAATAGGTGCTGCGGTCCATCCAGCGATTCCGGGTGAAGCTATACGACGTGGTCTACTCGGCCTAATCCCCGGCGGTAGATCTACCCAACTCTCGAGCAACACTGTAGGCTGTCGAGGTCGTCTCGGCGATTTCGGTGAAGCCTGGGCTCCGATTCTCTGTCTGTGTGTGTATGTGTGTGTGTGTTTTTTAGAATAGAAAACTTCCAAAAAAGCCCTGAGTAAGCAGGAAAAATGTACAAAACCCAACGTCTCAGGGAACGGATTTGGGCTGCCACCCGACCCGTAAAAACCACTGCTGTTGCCCAGAACCGGATTCCTTCCCGGCACAACCTTACGGCATTACTTTGGGGAGGGGTTTTTTTGTGCATAGCACCCACTCTAATCCAACTACTTAGTGGTTAGATCATTCAGTAGGGTCACAGCACCACTCCTCGGCACACCACCAGTTCTCGACCATCCACACAGGCTGGCAGTTTCTGCATGGCTGTCGGAAAGCTAGCTGTGGTTCGAAACTTAGTGCTCTTCCCCTATGTAAACAATCTGGGCGGCAAACTTCAAATTGTCTAATTTACCGAGCCCTTCGGCTCCCTTGTGCTACTCAGCACCACGACTCGGCCTCCTTGTGCTATTCAGCACCGCAACTCCCTTCTCGTACTATTCAGCACCACTTACTCGTTAAGCTCCCAACTTGTTACGCGGATTACTCGTAATTCATCCGAAACCGAGCCAGCCAACTAGGTGTTGAGGTCAGTTCGGCTATTCCAATGGACCAGGGCGTCCGGTTCGCTGACACCACAACGACCCGCGTTTGGTGGTGTCCCGTCGCGGTCAACTCAGTCTAGGCCCCTCTGCGGTGAATCTAGCTTACGCCGACGGAGAGTTCCCCGACGAAATGGTATTATTATGGGTTCTCCCGATCCAATTCATGGTTTTCGTTATATATCTCGGGTCAACCGATATAGTACCGTGGTCGGTCCAGCGATTCCGGGTGAAGCGTGGCGTCCGGTTCGTTGGCGCCCCGGCGACCCTTACCCGGTGCGTTATCGCGGTCTACTCTACTAGTTCCCGGCGGTGAATCTAGCTTACTCTGGATAAGTTTCCCGGCGGCAATTGGTCTCCCGAAATCGTTTCTCGCTGTTCATCACGCCACTTCTGCTGTAAGGCAGTCATGATCTGCGTCACCATTCTATTGACAGCGTTCCACGTGTTTACGTCGCTTATCATTTTATCGATGACATTATCCGGGTTGATGTCCGGCCCTCCCATTTCGAGCATCTCTCTGCGTCGCTTCGAACCTCTGACCAGGGATGCCAAGTATTTTTCAGAGAAGTCTGGATTTTTTTTTCGAAAAAGTCTGGATTTGTCTGGATGGTCAATTTACTAATGAGCGCCCGAAAATAAAAGTCGCAAGGATAGAATATGCTTCGCAAAACCCGTTCCAAATTCATTAGAATATAAAAATCGGAAATAAACTTCAAGCGTAAAAATCGGACGGAGTTTCTTCAGCATAAGAATCGCTTAGAAAATGTTCACCCGCAAAACTCGGTAAGAATGAGCCTCCAGTATAAAAACCGGTTAAAAATAAATAAATCGGTCGCAGGAGCATCCGTATATCGTGATTTTCAAGATTAAAAGTCGGTTAACAAAAACATTGTAAGAATAGGACATATTTTCTTCCGGTTTTATACTGAAGGTTTTTTTTATCCGACTCTTGCAGAGGAAAGTCCCAGTTCGATTTTTATACTTGAAGTTTTATATCCGGTTTTTATATTCTAATATTATAATTGAAACGGGTTTTACGAAGCATGTTCTGTCCTTGCGACTTTTATTTTCGGTCGCTCTAATGAAACGTTAACAATATATCTCGGCTTTCTGAAAATTCATTAGTTGCGCCGCCAATCTGACCAATTTAAAGGCTTAATTTACAGCATAAAGCATATGAATTAAATTTGAGTCTGAGCTTTCAGTATCTTGCATTACTGAACTTTAAGCTGATTAAAACTCAACAAAATTTATTCACATTTAGCGAAAAAAAAAAACTTTGCTGCATTGTGTTTCCAGTATATCTAAAAAATTTTGTTTTAGAAATCGTATGTCAAAAAGCAGTTCAAAAATCAACTATGCATTCTTGTAACTCATTTTATTTTCGAAATTGTCTTGATAAATCTGGACAAATTATAAAATTCTGGATCAGACAAACATAAATCTGTATGTCTGGATGACACTTAAAAATCTGGATGAATCCAGATAAATCTGGAAGGTTGGCACCCCTGCCTCTGACATTCAAAGACCACATGCTCGGGTGTCTTCTCGACGTTCTCACACTTCGGCCACATCGGTGACGTTGCGTGCCTCAACCGATGAAGATATTTCCTGGCCCGACAGGAGTTCACCTCTCCGTGGTTTCTATTGACCCACGTGGACAGGTTTGGGATGAGGCGGTAGGGCCACCTTCCTTTTTCTGTGCTGTCCCATTCTGCTGCCACCTTGCTATCGAATCGATTCTCACCATCTTCCTCACGATTCTATTATTTCTCCAATTGTAGCACTCGATATCCTCTGCCAGGGTGATGCAGATGGAGATCATCCCAGCTTTAATGGATACTGCCATCGATGACATGGTTCTGTACGCAATCGCGACTCGTACGGATATAAGCCGAAATGTCCTGTTCAGCTTTTCACAGCTCCGCTTGGTTTTCAACGCAGCATTCCTGGCACGAACCCCATATCGCAGTATCGATAACGAAACAGTAGATAGCAGACGTCTCGTGCTGCTTCTCGGACCGCTGACGTTTGGCATGATTATCGTTATTGCGTACGTTGCCTTCGCCGACGTTTCGCAGGCGTAGTCGACGTGGTTAAAGCTCAATCGGTTGTCGATTATCACTCTCAATTACTTCAGTGCACGCTTCGATGCAATCCCGGGCCTTCCGACGTCGATCCGTATCTGCTGAACCGCTTTGCAGTTGATGACCAACAGCATCTCCGTCTTGTGGTGGCCTATTTGCAGCTTGACCCCGTTCACCCAGCTCTCGATCGCGTCTATTGTATCCGTCACCAACACCTCTACTTCTCGGTTCAGACAGCACTAAGCCACCCTACGTTTCTTCGGACATGCCGCAGACTCAGGTGATTCACATTTCAAAATGCCAAAATATTCTGACTGCTACGGTGGAAGACAAAAGGTTAAGTCTTCGGGAAACTCTAAGCTTGCTCATATGACCCTATCAAACGCTTTTCTAAACGTGCTTCCTTCAACTTCTTGCTCTTTCTAGAGTACTATGGCTCTTAATATTGAAAAATACTTCACACCTTCCAGTGCCTTGCTAATTAAATGTCGTTACAACATAAAAAAGATGCTCCTTTACGAAATCCGAACTGCATCTTGGACAGTCGGCGCTCACTCTCTGTACATTTCGTCAACCTGTTAAGAATGATTCTTTCCAGGAGTTTTCCGAGTGTATCCAGCAGACATATTGGTATAAACGAGGCCGGATCGCCCGGTGGCTTCCCTGGCTTCGGCAGCAACATCAGCTTCTGTACCTTCAGTATTTCGGGGAAGTTGGCTTCATTTGAACACTTCTGCTGCTCCATCCTGAACATGTCCGTATATGCCAGGATCGCAGCTTTCAGCACCACGTATGGTATTCCATCCAAACCGGAGGCTTTCTTTGATTTCAGGTGCTTTGATGCTTTTGCGAGATCATCGTTAGTTACTTCCGGATCATCCGTGTTTGCTCCTTCTTCTTCGCCGTACAGTATCGGCAGCCAAATAGTTGGATCGTGCTTCGAGAAGAGACCTTCAACGCTTATCTTTAGCTTACCCAATTCGGCTGGCGTCGTCGAGCCCTTCATTTTCGTCATCACGACTCGGTACGCGTCGGTCCAGGGATTGGCGTTTACTTTTCGGTACAGCCTCCTTGTGGCAATCCGACTTGCTAAGCCTGATTTCCCGTTTTAAAGCGGCCCTAGCTTCCCGAAACGCTGCCTTGCGCTCTTCTCTATCTGGCTCCGATATTGCTTTCTGAGCTCGCCTTCTGGCTCCGAGACAAGCAGCGCGTAGCGTACTAAGCGTCTCGTTCCACCAGTAAACTGGAGCGCGTTCTCGGTCCCGCCGTTCGATCGACGTGCGGTAAACAAATCATCGCTGTCTGAGTTCCTCCGTATCCTTTGACCGGATCGTCATGTTCTCCTCGCCTAGGTTACACTGCTGCTTCAGTGCACCCTCTCAGCTCGCCATTCGTCGTGATTTCATTTTAACTTCCGCTTTTTCACTTATTGATTTGGTAATAGTATCCTGCAAGGTCGAGCTGTTAATCGTGGGATCCTCCTTCAACTCGAAGAGCATCTCGCCTTTTTGGGTACGCTTGATTCTTACTAAGCTTTCCCTCAAATCCCTCAGCTCCGGGTCCTCTCTGACATTCTTGAGCAGCGCTGCATAAGTTGTTGCGTCATTGGCTTTGACGAGCACGGCTTCTCACTTTGGCGCCTTCTGAAATAGAAAGGTATAGCAATTGCTCTGAAAATCGACTTTTTAACCGAGGACCGAGTGTCATATACCATTCTATTCAGACTACGACAAATGTAAGTATGTGTATGTGCGTCTCTGTGTGCATGTGACCAAAGATTTCTCTCATTTTTCTCAGAGATGGCTGAACCTAACCAACCATTTTCACTAACTTAGTCTCAAATGAAAGATACAACATTCCCATCGGCTGCTATTGAATTTCTAATTCTCGACGGTGGACCTATCCTCCACAACGAGCCGACCGGTAGGTACCGAGGTCTGTGGCCAATTTTCACTACAAGGAAATATTCTCAGAAGATAACTTTTGCAAATGAAACTTTGGGCATTCCATGAAACTTTGGGTTGTCCCCACCATGCTACAACGCCACTGCCAGAAAGGAAGGTGGACCTACCGGCTCATCCAAAATTTGTCGACGTGGGTCAATAGAAAGCACGGAGAGGTGAACTTCCATCTGACACAGCTCCTGTCGGGCCACGGCTGCTTCAGGAAGTATCTTCATCGGTTCGGACAAGCAACATCACCGTTGTGCCGGAGTGTGAGAACGTCGAGGAAACATCGGAGCATGGCGTCGTCGGATGTCCGATGTTCAATGCGACACGCAGGGAGATGCTTGAAACGGGAGGCCCGGACATGAACTCGGATAATGTAGTCTACTAAATGATAAACGACGTAAACACGTGGAACGCGGTCAATAGAGTAGTGACGCAGATCTTGAGCAACAGTTTCGGGAGAACAATCACTGTCGGGAAACTTTCTGCCGGAGTTGACGAGATCCACTGCCGGGAACTAGTCGAGTAGACCGCTACAGATCACTGGGTATGGGTCGTCACGGTGCCAGCGAACCGGACACCACGCTCCACCCGGAAACGTTGAGGGTGTTTTAGAACTTATCTCTATAAAAAAAGAAACACATACACACACCGACATAAACATATACACATTCAAACAAACGGAAGAGACTTTGTTGGCTTATTGATCTAAATATATGTGTTCCAGTCCAATATCGCTAATACCCACATCGAAAAGCTTTGGTTCATCTTATATTTCAGACAATTCAACCAAGGCTTTCTAGTAGATGCCAAAGCGAACTTTTTTTGGGTACCAACACTTCAGACATAGCATGTCTGGGTGCACGCCGAGAATTGTTCCACAAGGTCTCGGCTAAAGGATTGTTTCCGAGCCCAAGGAAGGCCAACATTCCTGTATGCTTGTTCTGATATGTCAAGATATTCCCTATATATCCCTTAGCAGTTTTTAAAATTAGTTGATATCCAAATTTAGCTCTTTTTCTCTCGTCTTTTTCAGAAATTTCCGGTCCCCCTGTTTTCATGAAATCGAAGATCTGCGGCAGATACCAGGAACTGCATCCTCTTCAGCAGCTGCTACATTTGCGAAAAGCAAAGTGAATGTGAAATGAATCGAGAAAAGAATTGAGCCAAGTTGGCTTAGCCAATTAGCTCCGATTTTGCAAAAATCAACACCATCCAACCAACTCGGCTTGTTGTCGACACGCGCTTCCTCTGTGCATATATTGACTGGTACTGGAAAGCTAAAGCCGCCTGCAGATTCTGGTGCAAGGTGTCTTGGCCGGTTTGGCGGTCCAAGGCATTGATCTTCCGTTTGTCATAAAATTACAAGTTTAGTGTTCTTCCTCGCTTTCATTGTTGTCCCCCCTTTCTCGCATCACTCGGATATGAGCGATCGAGGTGCAAGAACAGAATATGCTTCGTAAAACCCGCCCCAAATATATTAGAATTTGAAGATTGGAAATAAAGTTCAAACGTAAAAATCAGGCGGCGATCCTTCAGCATAAGAATCGCTTAAAAGCTTCTCAACGGCAAAATTCAGAAAGGACCTCCATTATAAAAACCGAATAAAAATATATAATTTGTACGCTGGAGTTTCCGCATACCGTGACGTTCAAGATTAAAAGTCGGCTAAACGTAACTATTTTGTAAGAATCGAATTGCGATTTTTATACTGTATACTTTTTAGCCGACACTTCCAGAGAAAATCCTCAGTCCGAAGTATATATCCGATTTTTACATTTTAATATATTTGAAGCGGGTTTTACGAAGCATGTTCTATCCGTTCGACTTTTATTTTTGGTCGCTCATATGTCCTTCGACTACTGTTCATTTACAATATTAAAATAGTCATTATTCACTTCATTGGTTCTCTAATCAGCAACTCTATTTTTTATTTATTTCGTTCTCAGAGTTCCCTTGTACTGCTTTTAAGGGCCGACCTATACCAGAATGCCACTTGCCACATCACTATGCCTGCGTTAACTGAATTGGAAGGGAAGTGAGAGTGACCCTTCTGACCCCATTTGAAGGATTCACTGCGGGTTCGAGGACAACCCTTCGACCCGGTGCATGATGTTTTGGTACGCTTTGTTCTTCTGGTGGTTAACAACAATCTGTTTGAGATGGCTGCGAAGATAATTTTTTCTCACCGACCATTATTTGTTTGAAATATACCCCGAAAAATCGACAATTTTCAATTCTTGATGTTGGATCAAGTACAGAAAACCATTAGGACAATTGACAAGGAATCAAATCCATTCACAACTGATTTGGCGTACATCCGGTCTTCTCATTTCTCTACGTTATGTCAAAATTACGAAATACGTCTTCTCGCAACACACTGTTACTTTCGCTGGAGCCGGAGTCGTTAGTAATATAATGAATCACAGAAGCGCTTCCGTACAAGATTGATATCGCTAGGTACTCGTTTGAAGCGCAGTTTCAAATGTTTCTTGAAGTACCGATACGCGCGATGAGCGAGCAGATAAATGGTGTAAATGAAAAAGCATTGATCTTGATCCTTTGTGACCTAATGGTAATTCCTTTCGACAGTAGACCAATGAGCGGGTCTATAATCCGAAAGGATTTGATTCTCATTTCCAACGTACCTCGCATGGTATAAATCTCCAAACTTTCGGTGTCCCGAACGGTAAATGATTTACTTGATGGATAAATATTCATCTACAGTCGGTCTTTGTTTCTTGGGTCCAATTGCGATTTTCGCCAAAGAGCGAGTCTTCTTCGTACTCAATTTTCATGTGCGGTTCAGGCTTCATGTACTGCAAAACTTCATTCGACATAGTGTTTACCATTTTGTTCGGCTACCTTTTTCCTTCTTTTAAATAAAACAAAATATGTCCTAACTATAAAACTTAACTTTTCTGACCAAAATACGATTTAAGTGTTGATTTTGCAGCCGTCTTTGGGCATTATTTTTTTTTAAACACTACCCGAAACAAATTGAAGGACTCTGATTGGGAAGAACTGTTTATTGACAATATTTTGGTCTTGTGTAGGGTTCGCTTAACAGTCAATGATAGCAGACCAGAAAAACAGAGGCAGCAAAAATCAAACCCAACCTCACAATCACCAATGCTGAGCTATTGGTAATCCTGCCATCACAACAAAAAATTATATTCATGGGCTCCCGAGAAGCCTGCCTAACGATATTGAATAAAACCAAGGCTAAAAAAATAAATATTGTTGAAAATATACCAAGCTCTGAATGAAGCTAAAAGACATAGTATGTACTGCAATACACTCGTTTTTTTTTACGCGGAGGATACAGGCCGCATAAATGAAAACCGCGTAATTTCAAAATCCGCGTAAATGAAAACCGCGTAAATTTCAAAATCCGCGTAAAAAATACCGCACAAAAAACCGCGTAAAAAAACCTGAGTGTATATGTATACCAAATCGCAAAGGAATTTCGGGAAACGAAGAGCAACGCAAGAACAGCAAATAGTGTTCACCATATCAATTCTCTCAGCCCGAACACCGAAGAGGAATGGAAAACTTACTCCAAAATATCAGAAGAAAAAGAAATCTGGCTTCTCATCATAATGAATAAATTGACCAGCAAAATCTTGGATCAAGGACTGAACCCTAATACAGAATCAAACGATACCTGCAACTGGTGTGTTCAAATTGCAGACCTCAACCATCTCTTGCTCAACTGCCCTAAATATAACACCCAGCGATTGGAATTCACAGTACGTACTAGAATACATACTGCAAACCACCAACCACGATCCTTCTCGTAAACAACGATCTTAAGCTGAAACAAATTGTCTCGTGCCTCAAGTCTACGAACCTTACAATTTAAAAACAACCATTTCGCACCAAAAAAACACACCGGAGACAACCTTACACCAACATTAGCGTGATGGACCATCACTGGTGTTAGCCGTCTAATAGTCAACGCAAAAAGAAAATACCTTATACGGATGTGACCTTATTGGATAGAAAATCAATGACATCAAGCGCGAGATTATTCGGTAAAGGATTCAGAAGCTAATTTGTCTCAATGGTTGAATTTTTCAATGTCATCTGCCAATCAAGTCCTTGGCCTAAATCAAACTTATGTATCAAACTTATAATTTCGCTTTTAGATTCGAGCCGCTCTATGTTCGTTGTTTACAAAATCCATGTAGTCAACAGGTTCGAGCGAATCGAGTCAAAAACTATAAACATTAAACACCTAAATCCGACATAATCGATTCCTACACATTGAACATTTTCCGCTAGGGGAAAACCTTTCCTACTGGAAAAAACGCGTATTGTTGACCGGAATTGAACTACAGCATCTCGCTACAAACTATCATCGGTTCATTTGTGTAATATGGCAGTGGGTTAACAAGACCGGTGCAGAAAGTCTCGATTCCCGGTTTTCTTAGCAGCATTTCACTGGTGACAAATCGATCCGATCGAATAACCGCACATTCGTTTGCTGGCATCTTATACTGCGATTATATTAAGATTTGCAATGAACGCTAGTGATATGGACATCACGGCTTCTTATTGCAGCATGTTGTATACGGTTTCAAATTAAAAAAAACTACTAAAGTTGGATTAATTCACGTGAAAAATATACTATTTTGCGTGCGAAAGAAGGATCAAAACAAACACTTCCCAGTCGGTGATATGAGTGATTTGACAGATTATCCGTCAGAAGTGCAATAATAACCAACCCTTTAAAGAACAGGGTTGTGCAATTTGTTCGTATCGTTATGCGTTACATGCCTGCATTTGCGGTAGATGCAAGCAAACATCGTCGTAAATTAAAATTGAATATTTTGTACTATTACCTCTTTGTAATGCTAAAGGTTTTATGTCATTCATATTAAAATATATCAAACCATTGATTCCATTGAAATTCCAGTTCAAAAAAGGTATTTTTCTATGAAAACCCAATGCATGCATTTTATGCATGGTTTATGTAAACGCGCCCTTATGGTTACAACAGTAGAAACAGAAGACTAGATTAGGATTTTCGCTGGCATCAGTGGTTGGAACATCATTGTTTTGATTCCGGGATATACCTGTCAAATGGGCCAATTAAAAAAAAAGCAAAAAAATAATCCTCTGTCGTCGTTTCATTGCGACTAATATTTTCTGTTTCTTTTAGCCAGCGAAACAATGGACATTCTTGGTTGATGTATTTTCACTAATTAGAATGCACAAATTGTCAATCTGTACTGAATTTTAATGAATTTTCATTTCCTTATGCGGTATATACAAACTCTTCTATTTCATAACAGTAACAGTCTGAAATGTACACCGAGAAAATTCGTTATATTGAATATATTGATTTCACACATATTTTTTTGCAACTTGCAGTAGCACATAAAAATTATCTGTCACGCATAGATATCATGTGAAAACTAATGAAATGATAATAGTATGCCACATAGAAATTTGTTTCATGGCAGATATATTTTGTTGTTTACCAAATTTTCCTCCTTAGAGTGAAATATAGCATCACGTATTTTTTCTGTTTGACTCTCGTTTATTCTGCTGAAAATTTTATGCATTGTACGTTTTCGATCTTGAATGTATAAAACTCACAGCAGAATAAACGAGACTGAATTGAAGAAAGGCAAACTCTGCATTTTACTAATTCGAAGTTCAACTAAACGGTTTGTGGTTACAAGCCGGCCATATTTTTCTGCGTGTACCAAAAGTGCGGACCAAAGACTTTTGCTAGAGAGACTTTCGATAACAGATATATACCGAAAGCAAAACAAACATGTTCCGAGGCGAAAACAATGGAAACACTAGCGACAATCCTTATCTAGTGTTCTGTATCTACTGTTACAACTAAACACTTAAAACCACCGTTAATATAGGTAGCCAAGTAACCACTAAGCACTAAAGCAAGCTTTATTTTCACCTTATAACAGCTTTTCGATGCTCATAGGTTCTATACAAGCTTTGCAAATGTCTATAAGCTTTATATAAGCTTTGCTAATGCTTATCAGCACTACGAATTTTAAGCATTAAAACAGGTCGTAAATGGGTATATGAGGCTCTATTGTAAAGCTTATAAACCTTATAGCTATAAGCCAGATACGGTAGTCACCGATGCCATTTTGATGCCTGTTATAGTTGACATTTCCATTACTCTAAATAATAAATTCCAAATCAAAACAAATATGATATGAGACCTAGAGGCAGATCACTTGTGATGCATTTTTAAAAATCAGCTAAATTAAATGCAATTCTATCCACCAAAATAGAAATTCGTAATGTATTTTGCGTTGCGTGCAATGTATTTTGCGTTGCGTGTAAGACGTCAAAACCCTACAAAAAATTAGCCCTACATTCAACAAAACGTCGAACAAAAGGGAACCAGCGTAGGATGTTTGTTAAACAAACTTTTCTGCGAGGGAGTGCAAAGTTGATGCAAAAATGGAAATTAAATGCATTTTTTTCTAATAGACCTTTCTCGTCAAAATTTTTTATATGATAGGATGCTTCCTTTTTTATTCCCAATTCGTTACTGCCTATTGCCGCGATGATTTGGTACCTCTAACTATTGAAAAAATCAAAAATAGTGCAAGCTGCCTATTTAACCCCATATTCTGAATACCTATCTTGCCTTGCTTCCCCGTATTTTTGCACCATTTGGATGAATTTCCTGTGGGGAATACTAAAAGGATGCCAGATCTGTATATATATTAGTAAATCTGCAGATTTTGCATTTTCACTGCAGATCTTTTGCAGATTACAAATATTTAGTAGAACAAAGCCTATGCCAGCCAATTTATACACCTGCTTTCAACATTTTTGATCATTTAAAATATATACATACTACATTTCTATGTCAAATTTATTGAAGATTTTTGTAGCAATCTGCAGACTTTTATATTTTTACTGCAGGCTATTGTTTAAATGGACCTGGCATCACTGATGCTGAAATGATTCATTCATATAACTGTCAAAAACATAGAGCATTGTATGAAAATGTATAACCTCACTTTTGGATGTAATACCCGGTGACATGTGCTGAATCGCAAGATCAAGTATGGGGCTATTAAACGATTGCTTTCTGAATGATGGATAAGGATTTGTACACATTTGTTTGTTTGCTCGTGGGTTAAGTCCTAACAAGATGATCCGATTGATTACTCATTTTAGGTGGTGAAGTTTACCTGAACTGTATAGGTAACGAATTCGGTTGATGATAAGTTGTTGAAATGATTTTGTTAGTTCAATGCCCATATGAAGAACGTTACCATTGGTCAGAATGCCTGCCAGCGTATGATAGCTGCAAACATGACGACAACAAGGTTATCGCTTTCGAATGGAACAATTATTTATTAATCGTATTCAAGTTCCATTACAGCAAAAGTTTCGTCGATGATCACATTGCCGTTGATTTAGCCGGCACGATAAGGAGTAAGAAGGATTTGTTAGGAGTGATAAGAATGCAGAGCATTATACATTCTGGAAGAATATCAGGGAGGAGAAATTATATGTAAATTTATATTATATCTCGAGTTGCCATCATTTTGGCACCGCAATAAAGCTATCTTTCATCTGCTGTCTTGGTCAAATTGGTAGGAAATAACTAGGCAAGCTTCGGAGATCTGTCTTAACGCTCTCTACTTAGAAAATTCCTAGCTGCTGCTACTCTCAGTCTCTCTCGACTGAGGACTACAATTTCGGTCGGATAAATTATGCTATGAAAATTGTATTTCGTGGAATTTCATCTGACGAGATCAATTCATTGTGAGGAATTTCGCTGCGTTTCAATATTGCTTGCCTCTGTAGGTGATGATGTGTGTGGATTCACTTCGGCGGCTCTTATGTTTTGGGTAATTTTGCTATCTTATTCTGCTGAATAAATCGTCTGCCCAAAAGCCTCTAGGTTATTATGGTCACTTTAAAAACGTCCTGCTATTTAATCTTGTAGCTCTCGGCAAGTCAGTCCTGGCACTCTTCTCGACTATTCCTGGAACTATACCGCTGATGTCGCACTTATTACGGTATTCAAACTTGGCGAGAGCGGCAGTAGTTTCGTCGGAATTGTTCACTCGACACGCAGTAAGTGCAAGGACTCTACTACTTATGCCTGAGCCCCTCGTTGAAACCTTCGTCCTGCCGGAGTGTTAGCTTCGCCCGATACCGGAGCGTATTGCTGAACCGAAGCAGTCTGCTACTGGCGCTGCTTCCTTCGAATCGGAATCGCTGAATATTCCCGTTAGCCGAATGTCCAACGTGGCCGAAGGCAAACCGATTGCAGTAACACCACCAGCCGTAGCTGACATTTTAGTCTTTAATCCAAGTCCCTGCCATTGACATAGCGACAGACGAGTGCGGCGCAGGCTGGACCATCGGTTGACTCGGGCCGGACGGGGCGAAACAGCTGCAACAGGAGCGGACCTAGTATGGGGTGTAAAGGTCATCAGTTGCCATAGATCACCAAAATGCTCTGCGACTAACATTGTGAACAAAACAAACCAAATGAAATTGATCGCAACAACGATAAAATAATCTAAATTCTACCCAAACATTTGAAACATTTGAAAAGGGTCTAACTGCCAAACGGAAACCTTGAGAAAAAGGCAAAAGAAGTTTGGGTCGAAGTCATTATAATTCTATTTAAAAAATTTAATACTGTTTTGTTTAGTTTAATTGTGCATATTGTTTACATCAGACACTCCCCTTAATTCATTGAGTACGTATTTCACTGCCTTTATAATCCTTTTGGAATCAGTTACAATAATCATTTATAATCATTTTATAATAAGTGTATTGCTAGTTAGGACTTTTATATCAGCCGGGCCCTTTTATAATTTGTTATAAAATCATTATCAAAATTCTTCATAATCCATTGTTGCGTTATGTTTATGTACATGGCCAGATAGATAGTTTTTAACTGGGACGGGGCGTGTGGATACGGAAAACCTACTGTCAATTGCAGCCAGGGGGAGCTGTCAAATGCAGCCAAAGGGAACCCTCAAATGCTGTCAGAGGGAACTGTTAAATGTAGCCAGTCCATTTAAAATATGTGAGGAAGAAAGAGTGGCTATGCAAGACAAGAGATAAAATGAACAGAAAAAAAGAAAAAGAAAAGATCTATCCACAGGTTCTGTCCCAGGATTTTAATAGAGAACATGAAAATTCGATTTATTTGCATTTGGCAGTAGGCCTTTTTCAAATGATTGGCTAGAAATTCCTTACTTCTTCAACGAATCATTTACAAGAAAAGTAAAAATGTTAAATTTAACGGAACGATGTATGATGCCGACATCAAATTAAAAATTACAGCTGAGCGAGCTTGTTTGGAAAGTGTTAATATTTGGTAGCGAACCAAACCAAGTTTCTCATACTGTGATCGAATCAACAAAACTTCCAAGGCCATGTAAACAATCTCTCTGAACTGTCAAAAAAGTGAGGTTAAACATTATCATGCAATGTTCTCCTCCGAGAGGTTCACTTTAGTTTGTTTACATAACCAATGAACTTTGTACCGTGACTCACCACATCATTTGCCGCGTTGCCAGGAACTCAAGCTAAAATAAACAAAACAGTGTTGCCTAAACACACATTTTGAGTCCCACCATTCTTGCAAAGGTGAAAAAAATACTCAACATTCTTGCATTTTTAAAATTTAAAAAAATCATTAAAAATCACGATAGCTCTAAAAAGTCTCATTTCAACGGAAATATTCTTAAAAATGTATATTCTTTTGAATAAAAATAAGAAAAAAGGGGGTTAGGTCGGACGAGAAAGGTCTATTGTTCCATTCGAAAGCGATAACCTTGTTGTCCTCATGTTTGCAGCTATCATACGCTGGTAGGCATTCTGACCAATGGAAACGCTCTTCGATATGGGCATTGAACGATCAAAATCATTTCAACAACTTATCATCGACCGAATTCGTTACCTATAAAGTTCAGGTAAACTTCACCACCTAAAAATGAATAATCAATCGGATCATTTTGTTAGGAATTAACCCACGAGCAAACAAACAAATGTGTACAAATCCTTATCCATCATCCAGAAAGCAATCGTTTTATAGCCCAATGCTTGATCTTACGATTCAGCATATGCCACCGGGTTTTACATCCAGCGCCGATTGGTCAATGCATGAACCAGGTTACCATTGTTCCAATCCTCATCCCTCTTGAGTTGATATTCTTTCAAAGAGCATCGAAAGTATTCAAGTAATGTAAATTTTAAAAGTCCGTGTAAACAAGTCTTAGGTAAACAAGCACACCGAACTGTCAGAAAAGTGCGGTTATACATTTTCATACAATGCTCTATATTATTGACAGGTATATGAATGAATCATTTCAGCATCAGTGATGCCAGGTCTATTTAAACAATAGCCTACAGTAAAAATATAAAAGTCTGCCGATTGCTACAAAAATCTTCAATAAATGTATATAATTTAAACGATCAAAAATGTTGAAGGCTAGTGTATAAATTGGCTGGCATAGGCTTTGTTCTGCTAAATATTTGTAATCTGCAAAAGATCTGCAGTGAAAATGCAAAATCTGCAGATTTACTAATATATATGCAGATCTGGCATCCTTTTAGTATTCCCCACAGGAAATTCATCCAAATGGTGTAAAAATATGGGGAAACAAGGCAAGATAGGTATTCAGAATATGGGGTTAAATGAGCAGCTTGCACTATTTTTGATTTTTTCAATAGTTAGAGGTACCAAATCATCGGGGCAATAGGCAGTAACGAATTGGGGATAAAAAAGGAAGAATCCTATCATATAAAATTTTTTGACGAGAAAGGTCTATTAATGAAGGGTGCCATTGAAAATGAATATCGCTGAGCAAAAAAAATATGACCAGGCTTCCCCAAATTTTTCAAAATGTGTCGTTTTTTGTTGACGGACTAGGATTTACTAAGTAATCGATTATTGATTTTAATCGATTATCTTGGTCGATTAACCGAATGAATTAATCAAGCTCTCAAAAATTATTCGATTAACGGATAATCGATTACTTGCAAAAATCACACGCTTACCAGCCGTAACCTAATTTTGGGTAGAAGCCTACCAAAAACGGACTAAAGCACATCGCCTCAATTTTGGGTGACACGTCGTGATTTAAAATTTGAGTACCAAACGGCGATCTCAAATTTTGGGTAGTGTAGTTACTACTAAAAGTTTGAGTACTCAGTATATAACAAAAAATTTGGGTACTGAATTGCCAACTCAGACTGTAGGTACTGAAAGCATAACCTAAAATTTAAGCATAACAGGGATAACCTAAAATTTAGGTAAAGACAATGCGAGGGGCAAGCACCAGCAGAATTCAGTGCGTCGTATTGAAAATACCTGACCATTTTGAATGTATTTAAATACTTTAAATGGTATTTTCAGTAAATTTAGTAATTTAATTACTTTTGACTGTACTTTAAATACATCGTGCTAGGGTTAAGTGTATTTAAATACTTTCAAGTATTTCAAACGTAATAGACCTTTCTCGTCAAAAAAATTTATATGATAGGATGCTTCCTTTTTTATCCCCAATTCGTTACTGCCGATTGCCGCGATGATTTGGTACCTCGAACTATTGAAAAAATAAAAAATAGTGCAAGCTGCTCATTTAACCCCATATTCTGAATACCTATCTTGCCTTGTTTCCCCGTATTTTTACACCATTTGGATGAATTTCCTGTGGGGAATACTAAAAGGATGCCAGATCTGCATATATTAGTAAATCTGCAGATTTTGCATTTTCACTGCAGATGTTTTGCAGATTACAAATATTTAGCAGAACAAAGCCTATGCGAGCCAATTTATACACAAGCCTTCAACATTTTTGATCATTTAAAATATATACATACTACATTTCTATGTCAAATTTATTGAAGATTTTTGTATCAATCTGCAGACTTTTATATTTTCACTGCAGGCGTTTGTTTAAATAGACCTGGCATCACTGATGCTGAAATGATTCATTCATATACCTGTCAAAAACATAGAGCATTGCATGAAAATGTATAACCTCACTTTTCTGACAGTTCAGTGTGCTTGTTTACCTAAGACTTGTTTACATGGACTTTTAAAATTTACATTACTTGAATACTTTCGATGCTCTTTGAAAGACTATCAACTCAAGAGGGATGAGGATTGGAACAATGGGAACCTGGTGCCACATTATGCAACCAATTCTAATCGACCTTTTCGTACAAGCTTGAATACAATAAACCTTTCGTTTCGAGATGCGTAATGCATATGCTGAATCGTAAGATCAAGCATTGGGCTATAAAACGATTGCTTTCTGGATGATGGATAAGGATTTGTACACATTTCCACATAGATCTTTCATTAGGGCCTAAATCGCAAATGTAAACAAACTGCGTTTTCGCTATTATGATATTATGCAACAAAAATACTACAAGATTGAGGTGAAAATTAGTTAAAATGGTTTTTAGTTCGATTTATAATTAAAGAAAACAAAACGGCGAAACATACATTTTCTTCAAGGTTTCGACTTAGACCCTTCTTCTCATATAGAATTTCGCAAATGGTGGTTGCTGAAGTGCGAAATCACGACTGGGATGCAAATTGGGCGTAAGCATTTTTTTAGTTTCTACCCACTAAAAGCACATAGGAATTAAATTCTTTGTTATATTGTCATAAGGTTCAACCAAAGATGCTTCCGGAAAAACATGACCATAAAGTAATTTATACCTACAATAAAAACTATTTAGAAAAGCGTCGCCGAATATTGAAACTGACTTTTCTCCATTTGAGTACATTGCGACTTAGGCCCTAATGAAAGATCTGTGTCGATTTGTTTGTTTGTCCACCAGTCACAGGTGGAGGAAAACAAATCGAAAATAGCTTTTCGGTCGGATTTTTTTTATGATGGAACCTAACCAACCGGTATAGACTTATCCAGCTGCGTTGGTACTGTGCCGTTTTGACGTTTGGATTGGGAGGAAAACAAACCACTCCTGCCCGATCAAACCATTCGGAATTTGATTCGGAATCCTGAATGGAGTCAGTATGGATTCCAAATCAAATGCAACAACCGTTTGATGCATTTGATTTGGAATCCATAATGGCTCCATTCAGAAATCCGAACCTGTTCCGGAATGAGTTTAACTGGGTGGGCTTAAGGGGAGGGCGGTAGTATAAAATTGCGAGATCTTGGTGTGCGGTATTTCAAACGTCAGATATCTACACAGTACGTCTCATGAATAAGTTTTACAGCGACACAGAGCATTTCAACACCATTATAAATACTTCAGGCGAGCTAATTCGAACGTTTAAATTGGCCGAGTTTTATGTATGTCAGCTGGAGGAAAACAAAACCCCAAAAGTGTGTGTGAAAGGAATTGCATAGAACTCTACAGCGACAAGGTCTACCCTAAAAAAGTTTAGGCAGACTTCAATTGGACAAAAAATGATTAGAACGGGAATTTGAAAAATATTTAATTCTCTTGTATTGTTGGACATACAAAACGGCGATGAACACGGTATGGATTTTAGTTGCATTTCTCGCTCATTTGTTTATGTACTTTCTCACATTCACAGTTAAGTGGCCACATTCCTCCCACATCTCCGACAGGTGTGGTTTCTGCGCTGGCCTATGTAAAGCACTCTTTCGGCGCGTGCTTGCCGTTACGGAAGAACGAAAGGAACAAATCAGGTGCACCCTGACGATGCCAAATTTCTCCATTGCCTCGCTAGTGCAATCTAACTACATTACATGTTACAAACGCCGCCGAACCCTCATACAGCAGCTAATTATTTCCGAAAGCTGCTTTCAGATTTGGCCTAGCGCGGAAGAAGTTGACATCCAAGTGGATCCAGAGATAGTACACGAGGACGCGGACGATGAGCGATCAGATATCGAAAACGCTGTGGAAGACGCTGATGAATTAAACATTTTCCTTTGGAACCAAAAACCGAAATGCGCATCAAGGGAGTGTCGTCGTTTCATTGCGACTAATATTTTCTGTTTCTTTTAGCCAGCGAAACAATGGACATTCTTGGTTGATGTATTTTCACTAATTAGAATGCACAAATTGTCAATCTGTACTGAATTTTAATGAATTTTCATTTCCTTATGCGGTATATACAAACTCTTCTATTTCATAACAGTAACAGTCTGAAATGTACACCGAGAAAATTCGTTATATTGAATATATTGATTTCACACATATTTTTTTGCAACTTGCAGTAGCACATAAAAATTATCTGTCACGCATAGATATCATGTGAAAACTAATGAAATGATAATAGTATGCCACATAGAAATTTGTTTCATGGCAGATATATTTTGTTGTTTACCAAATTTTCCTCCTTAGAGTGAAATATAGCATCACGTATTTTTTCTGTTTGACTCTCGTTTATTCTGCTGAAAATTTTATGCATTGTACGTTTTCGATCTTGAATGTATAAAACTCACAGCAGAATAAACGAGACTGAATTGAAGAAAGGCAAACTCTGCATTTTACTAATTCGAAGTTCAACTAAACGGTTTGTGGTTACAAGCCGGCCATATTTTTCTGCGTGTACCAAAAGTGCGGACCAAAGACTTTTGCTAGAGAGACTTTCGATAACAGATATATACCGAAAGCAAAACAAACATGTTCCGAGGCGAAAACAATGGAAACACTAGCGACAATCCTTATCTAGTGTTCTGTATCTACTGTTACAACTAAACACTTAAAACCACCGTTAATATAGGTAGCCAAGTAACCACTAAGCACTAAAGCAAGCTTTATTTTCACCTTATAACAGCTTTTCGATGCTCATAGGTTCTATACAAGCTTTGCAAATGTCTATAAGCTTTATATAAGCTTTGCTAATGCTTATCAGCACTACGAATTTTAAGCATTAAAACAGGTCGTAAATGGGTATATGAGGCTCTATTGTAAAGCTTATAAACCTTATAGCTATAAGCCAGATACGGTAGTCACCGATGCCATTTTGATGCCTGTTATAGTTGACATTTCCATTACTCTAAATAATAAATTCCAAATCAAAACAAATATGATATGAGACCTAGAGGCAGATCACTTGTGATGCATTTTTAAAAATCAGCTAAATTAAATGCAATTCTATCCACCAAAATAGAAATTCGTAATGTATTTTGCGTTGCGTGCAATGTATTTTGCGTTGCGTGTAAGACGTCAAAACCCTACAAAAAATTAGCCCTACATTCAACAAAACGTCGAACAAAAGGGAACCAGCGTAGGATGTTTGTTAAACAAACTTTTCTGCGAAGGAGTGCAAAGTTGATGCAAAAATGGAAATTAAATGCATTTTTTTCTAATAGACCTTTCTCGTCAAAATTTTTTATATGATAGGATGCTTCCTTTTTTATTCCCAATTCGTTACTGCCTATTGCCGCGATGATTTGGTACCTCTAACTATTGAAAAAATCAAAAATAGTGCAAGCTGCCTATTTAACCCCATATTCTGAATACCTATCTTGCCTTGCTTCCCCGTATTTTTGCACCATTTGGATGAATTTCCTGTGGGGAATACTAAAAGGATGCCAGATCTGCATATATATTAGTAAATCTGCAGATTTTGCATTTTCACTGCAGATCTTTTGCAGATTACAAATATTTAGTAGAACAAAGCCTATGCCAGCCAATTTATACACCTGCTTTCAACATTTTTGATCATTTAAAATATATACATACTACATTTCTATGTCAAATTTATTGAAGATTTTTGTAGCAATCTGCAGACTTTTATATTTTTACTGCAGGCTATTGTTTAAATGGACCTGGCATCACTGATGCTGAAATGATTCATTCATATAACTGTCAAAAACATAGAGCATTGTATGAAAATGTATAACCTCACTTTTGGATGTAATACCCGGTGACATGTGCTGAATCGCAAGATCAAGTATGGGGCTATTAAACGATTGCTTTCTGGATGATGGATAAGGATTTGTACACATTTGTTTGTTTGCTCGTGGGTTAAGTCCTAACAAGATGATCCGATTGATTACTCATTTTAGGTGGTGAAGTTTACCTGAACTGTATAGGTAACGAATTCGGTTGATGATAAGTTGTTGAAATGATTTTGTTAGTTCAATGCCCATATGAAGAACGTTACCATTGGTCAGAATGCCTGCCAGCGTATGATAGCTGCAAACATGACGACAACAAGGTTATCGCTTTCGAATGGAACAATTATTTATTAATCGTATTCAAGTTCCATTACAGCAAAAGTTTCGTCGATGATCACATTGTCGTTGATTTAGCCGGCACGATAAGGAGTAAGAAGGATTTGTTAGGAGTGATAAGAATGCAGAGCATTATACATTCTGGAAGAATATCAGGGAGGAGAAATTATATGTAAATTTATATTATATCTCGAGTTGCCATCATTTTGGCACCGCAATAAAGCTATCTTTCATCTGCTGTCTTGGTCAAATTGGTAGGAAATAACTAGGCAAGCTTCGGAGATCTGTCTTAACGCTCTCTACTTAGAAAATTCCTAGCTGCTGCTACTCTCAGTCTCTCTCGACTGAGGACTACAATTTCGGTCGGATAAATTATGCTATGAAAATTGTATTTCGTGGAATTTCATCTGACGAGATCAATTCATTGTGAGGAATTTCGCTGCGTTTCAATATTGCTTGCCTCTGTAGGTGATGATGTGTGTGGATTCACTTCGGCGGCTCTTATGTTTTGGGTAATTTTGCTATCTTATTCTGCTGAATAAATCGTCTGCCCAAAAGCCTCTAGGTTATTATGGTCACTTTAAAAACGTCCTGCTATTTAATCTTGTAGCTCTCGGCAAGTCAGTCCTGGCACTCTTCTCGACTATTCCTGGAACTATACCGCTGATGTCGCACTTATTACGGTATTCAAACTTGGCGAGAGCGGCAGTAGTTTCGTCGGAATTGTTCACTCGACACGCAGTAAGTGCAAGGACTCTACTACTTATGCCTGAGCCCCTCGTTGAAACCTTCGTCCTGCCGGAGTGTTAGCTTCGCCCGATACCGGAGCGTATTGCTGAACCGAAGCAGTCTGCTACTGGCGCTGCTTCCTTCGAATCGGAATCGCTGAATATTCCCGTTAGCCGAATGTCCAACGTGGCCGAAGGCAAACCGATTGCAGTAACACCACCAGCCGTAGCTGACATTTTAGTCTTTAATCCAAGTCCCTGCCATTGACATAGCGACAGACGAGTGCGGCGCAGGCTGGACCATCGGTTGACTCGGGCCGGACGGGGCGAAACAGCTGCAACAGGAGCGGACCTAGTATGGGGTGTAAAGGTCATCAGTTGCCATAGATCACCAAAATGCTCTGCGACTAACATTGTGAACAAAACAAACCAAATGAAATTGATCGCAACAACGATAAAATAATCTAAATTCTACCCAAACATTTGAAACATTTGAAAAGGGTCTAACTGCCAAACGGAAACCTTGAGAAAAAGGCAAAAGAAGTTTGGGTCGAAGTCATTATAATTCTATTTAAAAAATTTAATACTGTTTTGTTTAGTTTAATTGTGCATATTGTTTACATCAGACACTCCCCTTAATTCATTGAGTACGTATTTCACTGCCTTTATAATCCTTTTGGAATCAGTTACAATAATCATTTATAATCATTTTATAATAAGTGTATTGCTAGTTAGGACTTTTATATCAGCCGGGCCCTTTTATAATTTGTTATAAAATCATTATCAAAATTCTTCATAATCCATTGTTGCGTTATGTTTATGTACATGGCCAGATAGATAGTTTTTAACTGGGACGGGGCGTGTGGATACGGAAAACCTACTGTCAATTGCAGCCAGGGGGAGCTGTCAAATGCAGCCAAAGGGAACCCTCAAATGCTGTCAGAGGGAACTGTTAAATGTAGCCAGTCCATTTAAAATATGTGAGGAAGAAAGAGTGGCTATGCAAGACAAGAGATAAAATGAACAGAAAAAAAGAAAAAGAAAAGATCTATCCACAGGTTCTGTCCCAGGATTTTAATAGAGAACATGAAAATTCGATTTATTTGCATTTGGCAGTAGGCCTTTTTCAAATGATTGGCTAGAAATTCCTTACTTCTTCAACGAATCATTTACAAGAAAAGTAAAAATGTTAAATTTAACGGAACGATGTATGATGCCGACATCAAATTAAAAATTACAGCTGAGCGAGCTTGTTTGGAAAGTGTTAATATTTGGTAGCGAACCAAACCAAGTTTCTCATACTGTGATCGAATCAACAAAACTTCCAAGGCCATGTAAACAATCTCTCTGAACTGTCAAAAAAGTGAGGTTAAACATTATCATGCAATGTTCTCCTCCGAGAGGTTCACTTTAGTTTGTTTACATAACCAATGAACTTTGTACCGTGACTCACCACATCATTTGCCGCGTTGCCAGGAACTCAAGCTAAAATAAACAAAACAGTGTTGCCTAAACACACATTTTGAGTCCCACCATTCTTGCAAAGGTGAAAAAAATACTCAACATTCTTGCATTTTTAAAATTTAAAAAAATCATTAAAAATCACGATAGCTCTAAAAAGTCTCATTTCAACGGAAATATTCTTAAAAATGTATATTCTTTTGAATAAAAATAAGAAAAAAGGGGGTTAGGTCGGACGAGAAAGGTCTATTGTTCCATTCGAAAGCGATAACCTTGTTGTCCTCATGTTTGCAGCTATCATACGCTGGTAGGCATTCTGACCAATGGAAACGCTCTTCGATATGGGCATTGAACGATCAAAATCATTTCAACAACTTATCATCGACCGAATTCGTTACCTATAAAGTTCAGGTAAACTTCACCACCTAAAAATGAATAATCAATCGGATCATTTTGTTAGGAATTAACCCACGAGCAAACAAACAAATGTGTACAAATCCTTATCCATCATCCAGAAAGCAATCGTTTTATAGCCCAATGCTTGATCTTACGATTCAGCATATGCCACCGGGTTTTACATCCAGCGCCGATTGGTCAATGCATGAACCAGGTTACCATTGTTCCAATCCTCATCCCTCTTGAGTTGATATTCTTTCAAAGAGCATCGAAAGTATTCAAGTAATGTAAATTTTAAAAGTCCGTGTAAACAAGTCTTAGGTAAACAAGCACACCGAACTGTCAGAAAAGTGCGGTTATACATTTTCATACAATGCTCTATATTATTGACAGGTATATGAATGAATCATTTCAGCATCAGTGATGCCAGGTCTATTTAAACAATAGCCTACAGTAAAAATATAAAAGTCTGCCGATTGCTACAAAAATCTTCAATAAATGTATATAATTTAAACGATCAAAAATGTTGAAGGCTAGTGTATAAATTGGCTGGCATAGGCTTTGTTCTGCTAAATATTTGTAATCTGCAAAAGATCTGCAGTGAAAATGCAAAATCTGCAGATTTACTAATATATATGCAGATCTGGCATCCTTTTAGTATTCCCCACAGGAAATTCATCCAAATGGTGTAAAAATATGGGGAAACAAGGCAAGATAGGTATTCAGAATATGGGGTTAAATGAGCAGCTTGCACTATTTTTGATTTTTTCAATAGTTAGAGGTACCAAATCATCGGGGCAATAGGCAGTAACGAATTGGGGATAAAAAAGGAAGAATCCTATCATATAAAATTTTTTGACGAGAAAGGTCTATTAATGAAGGGTGCCATTGAAAATGAATATCGCTGAGCAAAAAAAATATGACCAGGCTTCCCCAAATTTTTCAAAATGTGTCGTTTTTTGTTGACGGACTAGGATTTACTAAGTAATCGATTATTGATTTTAATCGATTATCTTGGTCGATTAACCGAATGAATTAATCAAGCTCTCAAAAATTATTCGATTAACGGATAATCGATTACTTGCAAAAATCACACGCTTACCAGCCGTAACCTAATTTTGGGTAGAAGCCTACCAAAAACGGACTAAAGCACATCGCCTCAATTTTGGGTGACACGTCGTGATTTAAAATTTGAGTACCAAACGGCGATCTCAAATTTTGGGTAGTGTAGTTACTACTAAAAGTTTGAGTACTCAGTATATAACAAAAAATTTGGGTACTGAATTGCCAACTCAGACTGTAGGTACTGAAAGCATAACCTAAAATTTAAGCATAACAGGGATAACCTAAAATTTAGGTAAAGACAATGCGAGGGGCAAGCACCAGCAGAATTCAGTGCGTCGTATTGAAAATACCTGACCATTTTGAATGTATTTAAATACTTTAAATGGTATTTTCAGTAAATTTAGTAATTTAATTACTTTTGGCTGTACTTTAAATACATCGTGCTAGGGTTAAGTGTATTTAAATACTTTCAAGTATTTCAAACGTAATAGACCTTTCTCGTCAAAAAAATTTATATGATAGGATGCTTCCTTTTTTATCCCCAATTCGTTACTGCCGATTGCCGCGATGATTTGGTACCTCGAACTATTGAAAAAATAAAAAAATAGTGCAAGCTGCTCATTTAACCCCATATTCTGAATACCTATCTTGCCTTGTTTCCCCGTATTTTTACACCATTTGGATGAATTTCCTGTGGGGAATACTAAAAGGATGCCAGATCTGCATATATTAGTAAATCTGCAGATTTTGCATTTTCACTGCAGATGTTTTGCAGATTACAAATATTTAGCAGAACAAAGCCTATGCGAGCCAATTTATACACAAGCCTTCAACATTTTTGATCATTTAAAATATATACATACTACATTTCTATGTCAAATTTATTGAAGATTTTTGTATCAATCTGCAGACTTTTATATTTTCACTGCAGGCGTTTGTTTAAATAGACCTGGCATCACTGATGCTGAAATGATTCATTCATATACCTGTCAAAAACATAGAGCATTGCATGAAAATGTATAACCTCACTTTTCTGACAGTTCAGTGTGCTTGTTTACCTAAGACTTGTTTACATGGACTTTTAAAATTTACATTACTTGAATACTTTCGATGCTCTTTGAAAGACTATCAACTCAAGAGGGATGAGGATTGGAACAATGGGAACCTGGTGCCACATTATGCAACCAATTCTAATCGACCTTTTCGTACAAGCTTGAATACAATAAACCTTTCGTTTCGAGATGCGTAATGTCACCCCTGGTTCATACATTGACCATTCGGCGCTGGATGCAAAACCCGGTGGCATATGCTGAATCGTAAGATCAAGCATTGGGCTATAAAACGATTGCTTTCTGGATGATGGATAAGGATTTGTACACATTTCCACATAGATCTTTCATTAGGGCCTAAATCGCAAATGTAAACAAACTGCGTTTTCGCTATTATGATATTATGCAACAAAAATACTACAAGATTGAGGTGAAAATTAGTTAAAATGGTTTTTAGTTCGATTTATAATTAAAGAAAACAAAACGGCGAAACATACATTTTCTTCAAGGTTTCGACTTAGACCCTTCTTCTCATATAGAATTTCGCAAATGGTGGTTGCTGAAGTGCGAAATCACGACTGGGATGCAAATTGGGCGTAAGCATTTTTTTAGTTTCTACCCACTAAAAGCACATAGGAATTAAATTCTTTGTTATATTGTCATAAGGTTCAACCAAAGATGCTTCCGGAAAAACATGACCATAAAGTAATTTATACCTACAATAAAAACTATTTAGAAAAGCGTCGCCGAATATTGAAACTGACTTTTCTCCATTTGAGTACATTGCGACTTAGGCCCTAATGAAAGATCTGTGTCGATTTGTTTGTTTGTCCACCAGTCACAGGTGGAGGAAAACAAATCGAAAATAGCTTTTCGGTCGGATTTTTTTTATGATGGAACCTAACCAACCGGTATAGACTTATCCAGCTGCGTTGGTACTGTGCCGTTTTGACGTTTGGATTGGGAGGAAAACAAACCACTCCTGCCCGATCAAACCATTCGGAATTTGATTCGGAATCCTGAATGGAGTTAGTATGGATTCCAAATCAAATGCAACAACCGTTTGATGCATTTGATTTGGAATCCATAATGGCTCCATTCAGAAATCCGAACCTGTTCCGGAATGAGTTTAACTGGGTGGGCTTAAGGGGAGGGCGGTAGTATAAAATTGCGAGATCTTGGTGTGCGGTATTTCAAACGTCAGATATCTACACAGTACGTCTTATGAATAAGTTTTACAGCGACACAGAGCATTTCAACACCATTATAAATACTTCAGGCGAGCTAATTCGAACGTTTAAATTGGCCGAGTTTTATGTATGTCAGCTGGAGGAAAACAAAACCCCAAAAGTGTGTGTGAAAGGAATTGCATAGAACTCTACAGCGACAAGGTCTACCCTAAAAAAGTTTAGGCAGACTTCAATTGGACAAAAAATGATTAGAACGGGAATTTGAAAAATATTTAATTCTCTTGTATTGTTGGACATACAAAACGGCGATGAACACGGTATGGATTTTAGTTGCATTTCTCGCTCATTTGTTTATGTACTTTCTCACATTCACAGTTAAGTGGCCACATTCCTCCCACATCTCCGACAGGTGTGGTTTCTGCGCTGGCCTATGTAAAGCACTCTTTCGGCGCGTGCTTGCCGTTACGGAAGAACGAAAGGAACAAATCAGGTGCACCCTGACGATGCCAAATTTCTCCATTGCCTCGCTAGTGCAATCTAACTACATTACATGTTACAAACGCCGCCGAACCCTCATACAGCAGCTAATTATTTCCGAAAGCTGCTTTCAGATTTGGCCTAGCGCGGAAGAAGTTGACATCCAAGTGGATCCAGAGATAGTACACGAGGACGCGGACGATGAGCGATCAGATATCGAAAACGCTGTGGAAGACGCTGATGAATTAAACATTTTCCTTTGGAACCAAAAACCGAAATGCGCATCAAGGGAGAGAATGGGAAGATTTACGTTATTAGCGGGATGGGAGAGGAAAAAGTTGAAATGGGTGATTTGCAGAGCGTTTTCGTCGATTTATGGATCCGGATCGCAACATGAAACAAAATAGTTCAAAGGGAGAAAAGGAATCTGCTGGTTTGCCGCTAAAGAAGGATCGTTCATTACCCATTCGGAACCGATGTCCATATTGTAATAGAGTTTGCGGACAAGTACCTGATGACGACGCACATTCGATGGCACACGAGTAGGTTAAGGTTTTACTTATTTTCTTTTCTGTAAATTCCAATTATATACTGTTTACTGTTACAGGTAAAAAGCCCTTCAAATGTGTTCCCACTGTTCGAAAACATTCACTCAATCGATAACGCTGAAGATACACGTCAGGTTTCACACCCGGGAAAACATGAGAATTTGCATGCCACCGGGAAACTGTTCGATTGTCGCGATTGTGGTAAAAAGTATAACACATATGTGTCCAAACGCAAGGTTTCTAATACAAACGTAAAGGAAAAGATGTACTCGTGTAAAATATACAGCCAAACATTCAAGCATCAGCAAAGCAGGGTGTACCACATGAGCAACAAAACCAAACACAAACGGTTCGACAGAGGTTTTGAGAGATCTGAAGACGGACGAAGGAGAGGGGATTTGACGAAGCTAAAATAACTTTCTCGTTCCCAAATTGTTAAAGCTACCAAGCACAACACCGGACTACTTGAGCAATTTGTCCTGAGCATGTTTTTGGCAAGTGGTGAGGATAGTGTATCCGTTTATTGGGTAGTATTTGGCGCACCAACATTAGTAGCGTAAATATCCAGCGCCAGACGCAGGTTCCGTTTGATGGATTCGATGGAATCGCTATCGACAGACTCTTCATCATCTCGACTTCCATGAGCTCATTCAGTACTTTATGATGAAATAACAATAGTCTAGACAGGCTACGGTCCGACCCGGATGTAGAATTCAACTAGATACATTCGACAATAATACCACGCAAGACTGGCAGTATACTCGACTGCTGTATGCTTTTCAAGAGCAGCTGATTTTTGGTGAACTATCGGAAAGGATTCAAACGAAATGGCATTTGCTTACATTTCAGCATGTATCAAACAATTGAATTCAAATAGTTTGTACCTTTCCGATTTATTTGAGGCATGATTTTCCTGGAAAGACAAATACCAACAGTATCAAAATAGCGCCGATTTTTTAACGTGGCGAATGAATTTTTTAAAGTCACGTAAATAAAACAATCAATCAATCAGCCGAATTTCAAACCTTAACATTTTTTCGTTTTGGCAACAAATTCTGTCAAAACACATTAGTTTCGCGTACGGCGTATTTTGCTATCCTGAATGAGCAAAGCACGTTTGTCAAACTTCTCCATCAACAAGTTTGACAAATTTCTCTATTAACAAGTTTGACAAACTTCTCCATCAACAAGTTTGACAAAATTTTCTATCGACAAGTTTGACAAACTGCAGCGTTACGCTGTTTGAAGTTTTGACAAACTGGTCAGTACACTGTTTGACAAATAGACAAATAATCGCTTTGACAAACACGAATGAAATATTTGGCAAACTGTATTTGATCAAATATTTGAAGAGCCAGTACACAGCAGTTCAAATTTATTTCACGAAAGATGCGAAATATTTGACGTTATTACAAACAGTGTACTGGTAGCTTAACAAGATGATCCGATTTATTACTCATTTTTAGGTGGTGAAGTTTACCTGAACTTTATAGGTAACGAATTCGGTCGATGATAAGTTGTTGAAATGATCGTTCAATGCCCATACCGAAAAACGTTTCCATTGGTCAGAATGCCTATCAGCGTATGATAGCTGCAAACATGAGGACAACAAGGTTATCGCTTTCGAATGGAACAATTATTTATTATTCGTGTTCAAGTTCCATTACAGCAAAAGTTTCGTCGATTGACGATTATCGCATTGTCGTTGATTTAGCCGGCAAATGCAAAACAGTGCTCGGCACTGACGATAAGGAGTAAGAAGGATTTGATAGGAGTGAATAGAATGCAGAGCATTATACATTCTGGAAGAATATCAGGGAGGAGAAATTATATGTAAATTTATATTATATCCCGAGTTGCCATCATTTTTGCACCGCAATAAAGCTTTCTGCAACTGCTGTCGTGTTCAAATTGGCAGGAAATAACTAGGCAGCGAATGATAAATTGCATAGTCAATTTATTTACTTTTTCGGAAGGATATTGTGAATATATATGTGTCGCCGGTGCCGTGTGTTATGGTGGTACCGGACGGAACCGTTGGTCAGCAGACCGTCCTTGTCGTACTGGTCATAGATGCGACGTTTTTTCTCATCTGATAGCACTTGACATGTTTCGGAGATCTGTCTTAACGCTCTCTACTTAGCGCAGGATACGCGAAACCGCTGCTAGCTTTCGAAAGAAAATTCCTAGCTGCTGCTACTCTATCAGTCTCTCTCTCGACTGAGGACTACAATTTCGGTCGACCAAATTGTGCTATGAAAATTGTACTTCCTGGAATTTCACCTAACGAGATCAATTCATTGTGAGGAATTTCGCTGCGTTCCAATATTACTTGCCTCTGTAGGTAATGATGTGTGTGGATTCACTTCGGCAGCCAGGTCTTATGTTTTGGGTAATTTTGCTATCTTATTCTGCTGAGTAAATCATCTGGCTAAAGCCTCTACGTTATACTATGGTCACTTTAAAAACGCATTGCTATTTAATCTTGTAGCTCTTGGCAAGTCAGTCCTGGCACTGTTCTCGACTAATCCTGACACTATACCGCTGACGTCGCACTTATTACGGTGATCAAACTTGGCGAGAGCGGCAGTGGTTTCGTCGGAATTGTTCACTCGACAAGCAGGAAGTGCAAGGACTCTGCTACTTATGCCTGAGCCCCTCGTTGAAACCTTCGTCCTGTCGGAGTGTTAGCTTCGTCCGATACCGGAGCGTATTGCTGAACCGAAGCAGTCTGCTACTGGCGCTGCTTCCTTCGAATCGGAATCGCTGAATATTCCCGTTAGCCGAATGTCCAACGTGGCCGAAGGCAAACCGATTGCAGCAACACCACCCACCGTAGCTGAAATTTTGGCCTTTAATCCAAGTCCTTGCCATTGACATAGCGACAGACGAGTGCGGCGCAAGTTGGACCATCGGTTGACTCGGTGCCGGACAGGGCGAAACAGCTACAACAGGACCGGACCTAGTATGGGGTGTAAAGGTCATCAATTGCCATAGATCACCAAAATGCTCAGCGACTAGCATTGTGAACAAAACAAACCAAACCAAACGAAATTGATCGCAACAACGATAAAATAATCTAAATTCTACCCAAACATTTGAAAATGAGAAAAAGGCAAAAGAAGTTTTAGTCGAATTCATTATAATTCTATTTAAAAATTGAATACTGTTTTATTTAGTTTGATTGCGCATATTGTTTACATCAGACACACCCCTTAATTCATTGAGTACGTATTTCACTGCCTTTATAATCCTTTTGGAATCAGTTACAAAAATCCTTTATAATCATTTTATAATAAGCGTATTGCTAGTTAGGACTTTTATATCAGCCGGGCTATTTTATAATTTGTTATAAAATCATTATCAAAATCTTCATAATCCATTGTTGCGTAATGTTTATGTACATAGCCAGATAGATAGTTTTTAACTGGGACGGAACGTGTGGATACGAAAAAACCTAATGTCAATTGTAGCCAGGGGGAGCTGTCAAATGCAGCCAAAGGGAAACGTCAAATGCAGTCATGGGGGACTATCGAATGTAGCCAGTCCATTTAAAATATGTGAGGAAGAAAGAGTGGCTATGCAAGACAAGAGATAAAATGAACCGAAAAAAAGAAAAAGAAAACATCTATCCACAGGTTCTGTCCCAGGATTTTAATAGAGAACAGAAATTCGATTTGTTTGCATTTGGCAGTAGACCTTTTTCAACTGTTTGGCTAGAAATTCCTTGCTTCTTCAATGAATCATGTACAAGAAAAGTAAAAATGTTAAATTTAACGAAACAATGTATGATGCCGACATCAATTAAAAAATACAGCTGAGCGACCTTGTTGGGAAAGTGTTAACATTTGGCAGCGAACCAAACCAAGTTTCTCATACTATGATCGAATCAACAAAAATTCCAAGATCATGTAAACAATCTTTTTGAACTGTCAAAAAAGTGAGGTTAAACATTACCATGCAACGTTCTCCACCGAGAGGTTCACTTAAGTTTGTTTACATAACCAATGAACTTTGTACCGCGACTCACCACTTCATTTGCCGCGTTGCCAGGAAGCCAAGCAAAAATATACAAAACAGTGCTGCCCAAACACATATTTTGAGTCCCACCATTCTTGCAAAGGTGAAAAAAATACTCAACATTCTTGCATTTTTCAAATTTAAAAAAATCATTAAAAAATCACGATAGCTCTAAAAAGTCTCATTTCAGCGGAAATATTCTTAAAAATGTGTAGTCTTTTGAATAAAAATAAGAAAAAAGGGGGTTAGGTCGGACGAGAAAGGTCTATTGGCGCCCAACTGAAAAATAATAAGAAAAGTTTTCCAATTTCTGGGCCAAAATTGGAACCCTTTTCACCCGAGCTGCAGGAGGAATCGTAATTAGTTACTCTAATTCCCATTTAAAACAGGTTGTGAAAGTGTGATTTGATATAATTGGTGAATCGTACAGTGATATATTTTAAACATAAGTGAAATTTCGTTGAATTTTGTATTGGCACGTGGTCACTGATAGTGGCTACCGTTTCGGGAAATTTCATATTGCTTTATTATATAGCTTATTCATAATCGATTACTTTATTTGCTGTCGGTGTATTCGACGATTTGACAAATCTAACCAAATTAATCATGAGTGAGTTGATTCGCAATTACGACCAGCTCGAAGCAATGATTCTAGGGTGGTATCATGATTTGCGCGTGGACCATCTTTTAGAGGATGAACTAGTGTTTGAATTGTCTATGCGAACAATAGTCATTCGCGATGACCCTTCACTCGCTCGCAGGCGACGTAGTCTGAGAGAACATTTGAAACTAGAAAAAGAAGAAAACAAATTCATTAATCCCCACTTGGAAGTTGATTTCTCAGTGGAAATCGAAGGATGCGAGAAGAAGTACAACGAAATTTGTGAATTAATCACGACTGGTGATTGGTTAAGCAAGTCCAAATGCAAATCAAGACTACTGCATTTGGGTCACAAGCTGTATCAGTTACTTAATCATTCGAATGACGCCGAATACACGGAAAAATTAACAACTCTACTAACAGAGTCCGTTCGTGTATTGCAAAAATATTTTTATCAGATACTCGTTCCAGACACACCAGATAACCCGGATATGGAAAACGACAACGATCTGAATGATCTTTTCGCCGAGACTGATCCAAATGTCCCTGGAAACTCTAACCAAGGCATAATCCCTTTCAAACAAACTTCAAATCTCAGTCGAGATGACTTGGAGTGGATCCGCTCACTGCAAATTAGAATTAATGAACTTGAAAGGGAAAGTTGGGATAGACCCATTCTTCGAGATATGGCAACTCAAACCCTTCCTGATCATGAGCATCACATTCATCACCCACCACCAACAAAACCTATCCTTACGTCTAGTAAAACCAATTTGAATCCAATCAATCGGAACTTTGTAGATACAAATCTAACCAGTACGAACGCAATCACCTGTTGCAATAACCCTGCCCCTGCTGTTCATTTCCAGAATATTTCAGCTTCAAATAGCGTTCCATTGCCATCGGTGGTAGTCACAAATAATCCCATAGATTATCCCACCAACATGCAGCATTGGGAACAGCATCGGGGTACGCATAATTTTCCGTACACTCCAGGAGCGTCTGCGACAACAGCAATTCCCGGAGGTCAAAGTTCTTGGCACACCTCCTCGGGATGTCCTCAGCAGCATCAGAATATTCTACTTACCTCCGCTCAAACTCCTTTTCACCATACCTTACATGGAAGTCAATCTCGACGATCATTGCCAGTGTCAAAATGGTCGATTACCAAATATGATGGCGAGGATCAGAGATTAAGGTTGAATGAATTTCTCGAAGTAATTCAAGCCCTGTCCTTAGCCGAGCAAGTCTCCGAGATCGAGTTGTTCGAGTCTGCTGTTCACCTTTTGGCGGGAGCCGCATTAAAGTGGTACATGACCATGCGCACTACAGGACGCTTGCTAAACTGGCAGCACTTAGTGCTAGAGCTTAAACGGTCCTTCATGCATCCGGACCTTGACGCTTTAATAAAAATGAAGATATATCAAAGACGGCAGCAGAGAAACGAATCATTTCATGAGTTCTATTATGAAATGGAAAGACTTTTTCGTACAATGAGTTTACAATTACCCGAATACGAAAAAGTACAAGTACTGATACAGAACATGAGGATCGATTATAAAAACAACTTAATTTTATCCCTATAAATGATTTACTAACCTTGGTAGCAGCTGGTCAGAAAATTGATGCACTCAATTTCTCTGCATACAATAAAGTATTTGGGACAGAGAAATCGGTGCATATCATCAATAATTCTGGATCACAGAAAAGTAAGAAAGAGCAAAAGAATCAGCCAAATGCTGACACACAATTACAATCGAACTCTTCGAGAAACAATAACCCCCGAAACCTAGCTTATTCATCGCAGAACACTCCCATTCAAAACCAGCCTACTTCTCAAAGAAGCCACGAACAAGCAGCAGCATCTTCTAACCAACCACCGATACCCACACTGGAAAACTTAATAGACTCTCATCGCCCCCCCTCAAATAATCACTGCTACAACTGTGGCAAATATGGTCATCGGATTATTAACTGCAGAGTCCCAAAAGGCGTGCTCTGTGAAAATTGTGGATTTCGTGGTTACCCCACAAACAACTGTCCATATTGTATAAAAAACTCCAGGCCAGTGAGCGAAAACCGCCGCTTGCTGAATCCCAACAATTGAATGCGTACAACACTTCTCTCTCTAATTTTGAGTTAGCACCAGAAACCATATATTCAGGAGAACCAACCATTTGCTCTATTTCGTATCCTGTTGTAGGTGATAACAGGCCCTATATTTCAGTTCAATTATATGATGTGAAAATTTCTGCTTTACTAGATAGTGGAAGCAACTTGACCCTCATCAATGATTCTATTTTCTCTAAATTAAAGTCAAAAAAAATATCTCCTCCGCGTAAACCGATTGTGTTGCGTACAGCTAACGGCGATCAACTGAACATTTCAGGGCAACTATACTTACCTTTCGCTTTTAATGGGGAAGTAAAAATTATCCCCACCCTAGTAGTTCCAGATTTAGCAATTAATTGTGTCTGTGGAATGAATTTTTGGGAGAAGTTCAAAATAAAACCCACAATCCCTGAGTGCTGTTTTCTAGACACAGCGCAAAATTCCGCAAATGACCCTTCCCCTCCATCATCCGTTTTTTCGGCTGAAGAGGAACAACAGATAATACATGTTACGCAGCTTTTCCGCGCTGCTAGCAAGGGGAAATTATCCCTCACCCCACTAGCAGAACATAAAATAGAGATTCAGGACGAATGGAGAACAAAACCACCTGTTCGTCAGTTCCCATGTGTAATGTCACCTAAAACCCAAGGATTGGTTGCTGATGAATTACATAGGTTACTATCTCTTAAAATACGTTTATTTAGGCCCAAATGCTGTAGCTTAACGAGGCCGATAATTCATTTTTTTTTATATTACATGTCACATGTTAGTGGGGGAAGGGAAAGCCGTATTTAGGGGCGGCTTGCTCCCCTCTTATGTAAGTAAAGGACAAAGGTAGGAAGTGGGATACATATTGTGTAATTGACATCGTCGTTTGCTGATTGATCATTGTGGCGGATATGCACACTTTGTTGTAGTGTTGTAGTTTCCAGCCTGTAATCGCAGGGGCGAGGGGAGGGTCGATATTTCGGATAATTATTGGCACTCTATATCATCTGCATGTGCGGTATGTCATGATGTTCTGGATAGACGGTTATCAAGAAGAGTGTGCACCGAAGACTCGTGAAGCAATGCCATATTGTAGATACAGGGATAGGTTGGTGAGATTCTACTGTGAATGAGAGAGGGTAAAATGTATTAAACTTGGACATCAATGGTTTTCAAAAAGATATAGATAAGAAAAATATAGGGGTGGTCACGGCTTGCCAGGACGTCCCGGACTGGCACATAGGGTGATCTACCTCGGGCCCGAAGGGAATCTATTAGTTGGGACCTGGCAACACAGTACTCTGCGCACAGCCAAACAACATGCTCGATGTCGTGATAGCCGTTCTCACAAACACAATGATTATTTTCAGCAAGCCCTATACGACGGAGATGCGCGTCAAACGAGTAATGGTTGGACATGATCCTTGACATCGTACGAATAAAGTCCCGGTTCACATCCAACCCCTTAAACCAAGCATTCGTTGATACCTTCGGGATAATGGAATGTAGCCACCGTCCCAGATGCCCATTGCTCCATGAGGTTTGCCAACTATCGAGCGTCCTCTGACGAGAGATACTGAAAAATTCGTTGAAGCAAATTGGTCTTTCGTAAGTGTCGCCTTCTAATGCGCCCACCTTGGCTAAAGAGTCCGCCTTCTCATTGCCCGCAATAGAACAATGTGACGGGACCCAAACCAAGGTAATCTGGTAAGATTTTTCAGATAAAGCACTCAGATATTCCCGTATTTTCCCCAGGAAATACGGTGAGTGCTTTCCAGGCTTCGCCGCACGGATGGCCTCAATGGAGCTGAGACTATCCGAAACGATGAAGTAATGGTCTGAGGGCAGGGTGTCAATGATCCCGAGAGTATACTGAATGGCAGCTAATTCTGCGACGTAAATTGAAGCAGGATCATTGAGTTTGAATGAGGCAGCAAGATTTTCGTTGAAGATACCGAAGCCTGTGGACCCGTCGAGAATTGATCCGTCAGTGTAGAACATTTTGGCGCAGTCGACTTGATGGTATTTGTTATAGAAAATATTTGGGACCACTTGTGGGCGAATATGATCCGGAATTCCACAAATCTCTTCCTTCATGGATGTATCGAAAAATACAGTTGGATCAGAAGTATCTAAGAGATGAGCACGGTTGACGTTATATGTAGATGAATTGATGTTCTGTGCCATGTAATCGAAGTACAAGGACATGAATCGGGTCTGAGAATTAAGCTCGACAAGCCTTTCGCAATTTGCAATCACCAATGGGTTCAGAATATCGCATCGAATGAGCAATCGATATGAGAGGTCCCAGAATCGATTTTTCAGCGGAAGAACGCCCGCCAGCACTTCGAGACTCATCGTATGGGTCGAGTGCATGCAACCCAAGGCAATACGCAAGCAACGATACTGGATTCGCTCCAGTTTGATGAAGTGTATGTTCGCAGCGGAGCGAAAGCAGAAACATCCGTACTCCAACACTGATAATATCGTTGTTTGGTACAACCTGATTAGGTCTCCTGGATGGGCACCCCACCATGTTCCAGTTATTGTACGGAAAAAGTTGATCCTTTGTTGGCACTTCTGTTTCAGATACCTAATGTGACATCCCCAGGTACCTTTAGAGTCGAACCATACCCCGAGATATTTGAATGTTGAAGCCTGAGCAATAGTTTGATCCATTAATTGAAGCTGTAGTTGCGCTGGTTCACGCTTTCTAGAAAATACGACTAGCTCAGTTTTCTCCGTGGAGAACTCGATACCCAGTTGGAGAGCCCATGCAGACAAATTGTCCAAGGTATCTTGCAGTGGTCCTTGCAAGTCGACGGCTTTAGGACCTGTAATAGAGACCACACCGTCATCTGCAAGCTGCCTTAGCGTGCAGGAATTGACAAGACATTCGTCAATGTCATTCACGTAAAAATTGTAGAGGAGAGGGCTTAGACATGAGCCCTGGGGAAGGCCCATGTAGCTAAATCGTGATGTCGATAAATCGCCATGCGAGAAATGCATTTGTTTTTCAGACAACAGGTTTAGCAAAAAGTTATTTAAAATTGGCGAAAGACCATGCTGGTGCAACTTCTCATAAAGAATGTTGATCGAAACTGAATCGAAAGCCCCCTTAATATCCAAGAATACTGATGCCATCTGCTCTTTGTTAGCATATGCCATTTGAATTTCTGTTGAGAGCAACGCAAGGCAATCGTTCGTCCCTTTGCCTTTGCGGAAGCCAAATTGTGTATCTGACAGTAAGCCATTTGTTTCGACCCAATTGTCGAGCCGAAACAGGATCATTTTCTCGAACAACTTCCGGATACAGGACAGCATTGCGATCGGACGATACGAATTGTGGTCGGAGGCTGGTTTTCCTGGTTTTTGGATGGCGATGACCCTCACCTGTCTCCAGTCATGTGGGACAATGTTACCCTCAAGAAACCTATTAAATAAATTCAACAAGCGTCTTTTGGCAGAGTCTGGCAGATTCTTCAATAAGTTGAATTTAATTCTATCTGGCCCCGGGGCTTTATTGTTACATGATAAGAGAGCAAGTGAGAACTCCACCATCGTAAACGGTGTTTCGTTCGCGGTATTGTAAGGCGACGCGGCGCGGTAGATTTTCTGTGCCGGGGCGGAATCCGGACAAACCTTCTTGGCGAAATCGAATATCCAACGGTTTGAATATTCCACGCTCTCGTTAGTACTGTTTCGGTTTCGCATACGTCGGGCCGTGCCCCAAAGAGTGCTCATCGATGTTTCTCTTGTTAACCCGTCAACAAACCGGCGCCAGTAACTGCGTTTCTTAGCTTTCATTAAATTTTTCATTCGCTTTTCTAATATCGCGTACACTCGATAACTAGCAACTAACCCGTCGTTCCGGAAAGTTTTATACGCGGCAGCTTTCTCCGCGTACACGTCTGAGCACTCTTTGTCCCACCACGGGTTGGGAGAACGTTTTTGGGTGTTCACGTCGGGTACTCGTTTCGTCTGAGTTTGAATCGCGCTATCGAGAATCGAGTTGGACAAAAACTTATATTCTTCCTCCGGGGGAAGTATCTGTGTTGAATCGATAGTTTTGGATATCTCAGCAGCGTAGCTCTTCCAATCAATGTTTCGTGTGAGGTCATAGGGAACATTGATTGGTGTCGATGGTCTTGAACCAGTGGTGATTGCAATTACAATTGGTAAGTGGTCACTACCGTGGGGATCAGATATTACCTTCCACTTGCAATCTAACCGTAGTGATGTCGAGCATAAAGATATGTCCAGTGCACTTGCTTGCGCAGGTGGTCTAGGAATTCGTGTCATTTCCCCTGTGTTCAGAATTGTCATATTGAAGTTGTCACAAAGGTCTTGAATTGTCGAAGATCGATTATCGTCGTATAGACAGCCCCACCCCGTACCGTGAGAGTTAAAGTCTCCAAGAAGCAGGCGGGGCGAGGGAAGGTGTTCAATCACGTTGGAGAATCTTCGATATCCCATCATGGCCCTAGGAGGAATGTAAATAGAAGCAATGCAAAGATCTTTGCCTTTGATTGTTGTTTGACAAGCGACAACTTCAATGCCTGGCGTCGAAGGGAGGTTGATTCGATTGAAGGAGTAGCACTTTTTGATCCCTAAAAGTACCCCCCCATATGAGTCTTCTCGATCCAAGCGGATAATGTTAAAATCGTGGAAGTTGAGGTTTATATTAGAAGTTAGCCATGTTTCACATAGGGAAAATGCATCACAATGATTGTAATTTAGCAAGTGTTTTAATGAATCAATTTTGGGGATAATACTTCTGCAGTTCCACTGTAAAACAGTGATCAGATCCCTGATTCCGTCTAATAAGTTAGCCATCGAAGGATACGATCGCTGTAAGGAGGGGCCATTGTTCAGTCAACTGTTTTAAAAATGTTCTTACTGTTGGTAGAATAGCAACCAGCAAGCTTTTCATAGGATCGGTAATGTTGAAAGCTGTGAATATCCAGTCCACAATGTCAGAAAATTTAAGGAATCCCGTTTTAGGTTGAGTTTCTGACTGTAAAATTGGAGCACTTGGGATTTTTGGTGCCCCGGGGAGTGCTGGGAACTCCTGGTTGTATCTCAATTTCCCAAAACCAGGAGGTATTATCTTCGGATTTGTACCAGCCCTTCCAGTTGATGAATTATTTTTATTTTGTACCCTTGTTTGGGACAACCTAGGACCCTTACGAGGAAGTTCAGGTGAGTTTTGATTAGGTCTTTTCCTAGAGTTTCCAAGCGGAGCCAAAGAATGCCCCTCGCAAGGGTCGTTAGAGGCGTTATCGTCAGTTGGCAAGAGAGCGAATGGGTTTTCGGAGATAAGTGGAACAGCTCTTTTAAGCATTTCTGCGTAAGAGCGTTTGGAGCGATCTTTGGCGGATCGCTTCAGTTTATCCGCGCGAAGTTTGTACGTTGGGCATGTCAAAAGTGCATGCGGATTCTCCCCACAGTAAACACACTTCTCAGCGGGGCTACTGCAAGTATCATCCGCATGGCGTTCCCCACATTTACCGCACCGTTGCTTGTTGCTACAGTAGGTGGCCGTGTGACCTAGCTGCTTGCAATTGGAACAATTCATGACCCGCGGTACAAACAGGCGTACAGGTAGACGAGCTCCTCCCACTTCAACGTAGCTCGGAAGTGCAGATCCGGCGAAGGTTACGCGAAACGAGTCTGATGGATAGTAATTACCATCTTCGATGGACTTTGAGTGCAATTGCTTGCACTCCAAAATCTTAACTGATTGAAGGTTAGGGTCCTTAAAGCGGCCAGCCCCATCATTCATCAGATCATCGACAGTTAGACCCGCATCACTTACCACACCGTCGATCTCCACATCACGAGAAGGGATGTAGACGCGATACTCCAGCGTAAAGAGGCTATTTCTAACGATATCATTGGCCTGTTTCAAGTCAGTAACGACTACGCGCAGTTTGTCTGACTGAACCTTTTTAATCTCGGTTACGGCCGAGTAACGTTTTGTCAGCTCCCGTGCAACAGTTATGCTGTTTAACGGTTTATTTTTGGGCCGAAAGTATACCACCCAAGGACCAGCGGATCCATCCTGGTAAACCTTGACTCGGGGGGGCTGTGAGACATTGGGGGAAAGTGGGGGAAGTGGATCGACCATAACATTATCTGTCTCAGTATCAGATATACGTTCTTCTTCTTCATAATATTCCTCTTCGGAGGGTGATCCTTCTGTTTGTTCCATTTTGTTGCGGGAGCAACACGCTCGACCGCACTGTTTAACTTAAATCAAAATAAAAAATCAAAAGCAATAAAAAGAAAAAAATCGATAAGAAAAGTAAAAAAACGAAACACTTCACCAGTTGGTTCCTGACGAGCTGGTAGGTGAATTGATCCTTCGTTTGTTTTATTCGTCACCCGCGTGACCTTCACACATTAGAGCTGATATAGCTCGTCTAAACAAAGCCGTCTTTCAGGCAAGAAAAATGTTTAGTAACGCACTTCACTGCACTACTTTAACTGATATCGCAGGTAACAATTATCACTCGCGGGACTGTTTATTAGTAATGCTTTACTGCAGCCTCTGCCACAGCAAGCACCTTCGTACCACCGAAAAAACTAAACCACACCGGAGAGAACAAAAAGCACTTGTTTCCCGGTACAAAGTTGGGTTACGAATGCATACATAGGTTACTAGAAACTGGTATAATCGAACGCAGCAACTCAGAGTGGTCTCTGAACTGCGTACCCGTAATAAAGCCTCATAAAGTACGCTTGTGCTTGGACGCCAGAAAAATAAATGAGCGTACCGTACGTGATGCTTACCCCTTGCCACACCCCTGCCGAATTTTGAGTCAACTACCAAAAGCGAATTATCTTTCAACCATAGATCTTTCGGAAGCTTTCCTACAGGTTCCGTTAGATAGGGCTTCTCGAAAATACACGGCCTTTAGTGTGCAAGGCAAGGGGTTGTTCCAATACACCCGAATGCCTTTCGGCCTAGTCAACAGTCCAGCCACATTGGCGAGGCTGATGGATAGGGTGTTAGGTCACGGTGTGTTGGAACCTTATGTCTTCGTATATCTTGACGATATAGTCATAGTTACGGAGACATTTGAGCATCACGTTCGGCTCCTTCGCGAAGTAGCTCGCAGACTAAATGAGGCAAACCTATGCATCAATCTAGAAAAATCCAAATTTGGAGTTCAAGAAGTTCCATTCCTAGGATATCTCTTAAGCACCGAAGGTCTTCGTACCAATCCTGACCAAATCAAACCGATTGTGGAGTACGAAAGGCCTAACACTCTCACCAAGCTGCGGAGATTCCTAGGAATGGCGAACTATTACAGACGCTTTATTCCGGACTTTAGTAAAATAACCGCCACCCTCACCGATCTATTAAAGTCCAAAACAAAAATTATAAAATGGTCCGACGACGCGGAAGAAGCTTTCTGTGCCACTAAAGAATGCCTTATTTCAGCTCCAATATTGGGTAGCCCCGATTTTACTAAAGAGTTTGTCATCCAAACCGATGCAAGTGACGTTGCTGTTGCTGGAGTGCTTACGCAGCATCAGGATGACGGGGAAAAGGTAATATCGTATTACGCGCACAAACTTACTACTCCACAGCGAAACTACCATGCTGCAGAAAAGGAAGCACTAGCCGCATTGCTAGCTATTGACGCCTTTCGTGGATACGTTGAGGGTTATCACTTTACGTTGATCACGGATTCCTCAGCGTTAACACATATACTGAATACCAAATGGAAGGTGGGTTCCCGTTGTAGTCGGTGGAGCTTGGACCTCCAGCAATACAACATGACAGTGGTTCACAGGAAAGGGAAAGAAAATATTGTTCCTGATGCTCTGTCGCGTAGCGTTGCTGTGGTCGAAGCCTCACCTAACCCATCATGGTACTCGTCAATGCTCGAAAAAGTTAAAAATCACCCTGATAGATATGTCGATTTTAAAATAGAAGGAACACAGCTGCATAAATTCGTAACCGCGAGAAATGATTTGTACGACAGTAGATTTGAATGGAAACTGATTCCGCATCCCGATGAAATCAGGAAAATAATCATCCAAAACCACGAACAGAACTTTCATTCAGGATACGACCGAACTTTGTCTCGTATCCAGAAACGATTTTATTGGCCTAGAATGTCATCCGATATTCGATCGCACATTCAAAGCTGCTCAACCTGCAAAGAAATAAAAGCACCTTTTGTTTCGGTCACTCCTGAAATGGGAAAAATGCGCTGCGCTAACCGCCCGTGGCAAACCATATCAATCGACTTCGTAGGACCACTTCCCAGAAGTAAAAAGGGTAATCAGCACATCCTGGTTGTTGCAGATTATTTCTCTAAGTGGGTTTTGATACAACCGATGAAAAAACTCGACAGTACGGCCATGTGTGTGTCGCTGAGGAATCAGTGGTTCTACCGCAACTCAGTGCCGGAGGTGATTATCTCAGATAATGGTAGCACCTTCACTTCAAAAGAATTTAAATCACTTCTAGATTTTTTTGGTATCAAACACTGGTTAAATTCGAGATACCATTCACAGGCAAACCCTGTGGAACGGGTGAATCGAACGATCAATACGGCCATCCGCACTTATGTTCAAGATGATCAACGACTCTGGGATACTAGAATACCAGAAATTGAGCTCATGATCAACACGAGTGTACATTCTGCCACTGGCTTCACGCCATATTACATCATACACGGCCACGAACTATCAGAATTGGGATTGGATCACAGCTTAGCACGACATGGTAAACTCCTCTCCGACGAGGAAAAAGAAGAACGTCGTAAACAAATGTTCGACAAAATTCATGAACTGGTTTGTAAAAATTTAACTAAATCAAACGACACTACACGAAATCAGTATAATTTAAGGCATCGTCGTTTCGCCAAATCATTCACCGTTGGGCAATTAGTCTACCGGAGAAACATGAAAGCCTCGAATGCCGGTGAAAACTATAACGCGAAATACGGTAGGCAATACATCCCGTGCAAAGTCAAGGCCATAAAAGGTTCATCTTCGTATGAACTGGAAGACTTGGCGGGGAAAAACATCGGTATCTGGCCAGCCGTACATTTGAAGCCCGGATAAGTGATAAGCACACAACGAATCCTACCCGTGTGATTTCGTCTAATTTTGGCCGTAATTTTTCTCGCCAGAACGCTGAAAAATAGTAATAAAATTAATTAATACCCGCCTACGGTAAATAAACGTTTTCTGCAGCCAGCCATTCTCGTGTTACTTTGACGTTTGACATTAGAAACATTAAAGTCGACATAAGAAGGCTAAAAATGAGAGCGAACGCCGTGTGGCCAAACTCGATAAACTATTTTCGTTATGTTTCCAATACCGTAGAAAGCAAAGGTGCGAAACATGATAGACAAATGATGATGATTAAAGTTTGGAACTTCAGCTCTTGCGAAAGAGTTTAAAAAAGAAGTTCGCTTAAAACTTGTACAATTAGGGCGCCCTAGAATTATTGCTATACTATTAAATAAAATTTGAGTGAATGTGTATGATCGGATGATTGTGAATTAAATGGTACCAATGATCGAGAATGAGCGAGAGAGAAAAAAATTTTGTCCAAGATGTTAGATAGCTTGCGATAGTAAAGAACTAATAAGAAGATGATAAAAGAAAATTTATCTTCTTGCAAATCATATATACATTTTTCTTGGCAATTTAAATTCACCAGTAATAAAATTCGAATTAGCTGATTGAGATGGCGTGGCGATTCAAGATTCCTTTTCTAACGAATTATTATGCGATGTACGAACCACTAGTTGAATCAAAATCACACTTTAAAAAAAAGAGGGATACCTTTTTTTTATCCCAACCCAGGGAAAATTGTAACCTTCTAGCATGTTCCAATACCAATTAATGATCTCCAATTTTATGTCTTTAGTTAATAAATTGAAATGACTAATGTCACTACCTAAAATAAAAAAAGATACATTCTTATAGTCTAAATTAAATTTATATTGTATTCGACATGTACATCCCTAATCAATTAAAATTCAAAATCAGTAAAATCCATACCCAATACCCCTCGATACCAAAATCCATCAAATCCCTCTCTCGACCGTTAGCACCAATCTTGACACAGACCGAGTGCGTTTTTGTCTGTGCGTTTCGACATCGATTTCCTCTAACATCTCCCAGCCGAGACGTTAAACTGGATAAATACAGCCGTCGGACGTCAGCCAGGAGCTTTTTGGTGACAGATAATTTCAAGCCGCGAACAGTTTGGCCACACTGTGTGAAAGTCCGCGACGCGAGTGAAAGGTCCCCCACGTCGTGCCAATTAATCAACGGCGAACGGGCACCGAATCGACGCAACTTTGGACGGCAAGGAAGACTGACCTTCAACAGCGAACGGGCGGTAAGACAGGCTGTTTTCGGTAGCCATCTAGGGGCGAGCAATCTCACGTGTCGATATTCCGACGGCTGTTCAGGCAGTCCGTCGGTCCACGTGAGTCGTCCATACACGGCATACCCAAAGGCGTAAAGGCGTCAGGAGGCTTCCAGCGGCACCCGACAGTGAGAGACGGTGACTCACGTGTAGATATTCCGGCGAATACTCTTGTTTGTCGGTCCACGTGAGCCGTCCACCTGCGACGGCGCGAACAGTGTCGAATCATCAGACGGCGTCCATCGAGTCACGACGATCAGCAATGAAACACGTGTTAACGGTTCGTAATCAAATTATCCCTCACCTAACTTTCCCTACAAAATATGTCGAAAACTAAGAATAAAATGTTTAAATTACTTTCACCTAACAATCTTTATTCGCTATAATTTGTGAGTCCTTTTTTAGCATTGCCTTATTGAATTTGACCTGGTAATTACAATTCCTCCTGGTAGTTTGTCCGCCCTGAGATAGCCTTTACAAAGAGAAACTTACACAGCTTAACATCAATGCATCATGCATCAGTTCCTTGACTTAGGTAATGTACAAAGTTTTGGTTTCGCCACATAACCTTACTTATATAACACTGTTTCATTCTTTTGGATCCTAGGAAAGGGGCTACCGCTTTCCATGGTTGATGCCATATTGCACTGAAAAACACACCTGTGCTGAATTTTGCGATTTGTCCTATATGTATGTTTATATTATTGAAAGAAAAGTAAAAATATTGATATTGTCTAATGCTGCTACCAGTGCACTCTTCGAGGGGAGCAATATGCTCAACATACTGTAAAAATATTTTGATTTTCATCAAAAAAAATTTCCACTTCAAAAAAAAATGTCTGGGAAATGGTTATAACTGTGGAATGAACTTATGAGCATAGGTTCATTCTGGATATGGTTTTCTGGAAAAAAGTTCTTTCTGAGGAAAACACTTCGGTATTTTAATTTCTGTGGAATGGGTCAGCCATTCTTTATTTTAATTCGGAATAAATAATGTCAATGTAACTTCCGGTTTCAACACAATGTAAATAATTTCAAATCTGAACGAATCGAAAAATGTTCGATGAAAGTGGGAACGAGTAGTACGTTTGAAAATCAATAAAAAAAAAGTTAGTTAGTTTTCAGGGGAATGACTTTCTGGGAGATGGTGCATTCTGGGGCATGGAATTCTGGGAAATGATACATTCTGAGAAATGACTTTCTGGGGAATAGTATATTCTGGGGGATGATATTCTGAGGAGTGGAATTATGGGGAATGGCTTTCTTGGGAATGATTTTCGGGGGAATAGTATACAATCAACGTTTAGTAGTAAAGGAATTTAAAGTAAATTGTGTTTTAGTTATTTTCTCAAAATTATCCAATATTCCACTCTGACATGACAAGAACCAACTAGCAGAATTTCTTTTCTCCACAGTAATCAATTTATAATATTTTACAATGATCACATGATAAATGATACTTACCGTCTTCTATATTGTCGAACGCTTCTCGGTTCAGAAGCATAGCTTTTAATAAAACACTACCTATATTTGCTTCCTCCTCCAATCTTGCATTCATCCGGGCATTTCTTCTGCTTTAGCTGAGGATAAATTGCAACGATTTGCTTTGCTAATATGTGTTTTTCGTATGCTGATGGATACCTTTAAAATTAATGCCAAATTGTTTAAATTAATACAGGCTTTTCAGAGAGTCTACATTATTATACAATTCATTGCATCACACGACTAAGTGAACGGATTTTGTACAGTCGTGGTTCGTTGGTTGGACACTCTTTAGCTGGACCGCTTTTTAGTTGGACCTCTGATAGTTGGACCATTATCCAACTAAAATGCATCTGAACGTCAAAATTTCAGGAAAAATTTGCTTTGACAATCTATCTAACAATCTTTTACACTTCCAATGTCTTCTTTGGATAGTGTTATATATTATCCTTATGGAATACGATACACTTTTTAGTTCAGTGTAATATAATACCAGCTTTACCAGACAGTTGAAAAATAAGAGCGAAAAGCAGTCCACGCGTCTCGCGTTCTTATAAATATAATTAATTTTTAATCGAATAAACTTGTGATAAATGTTATCGTATAATATTTAATCGGTCGTTCACCCACATACACGACAAATTTGGTGTCAGAAGTTGGATCGGTTACTGTTCGTCGCGCGATTGATATTTGAGGTTACGTTCACACGGAACACGTTTTCTTTCGAAGAATGGCTCAACCAAACGTCTAAATTTTGGAGACGTTTTCCGCAATGATCGCGGAAGCTCTCAAAACGTCTATCGGAAGCGCCGTCGCACAAGTTAACGCTGGTCACTATAATCTAGGCGAAGATGCTGCTCCTACGCCGAGAATTCCGTCATTCAATACGTCCGAGTATCGCCCATTAGAGGGAACATCTGTAGCTGACTACTTCGAAAGATTTGAATGGGCACTCTAACTGAGTCACATACCCGAACCACAGTATTCGAATTATGCTAGAGTTCACATGGGTGCGGAGTTGAACAATGCCTTGAAATTTTTGGTTAGCTCTCGCAATTCAGCTGACATTAGTTACCAAGATTTACGTAATGCGCTCATTAATCATTTCGATCGGACTAGAAGTAAATTCGTCGAGAGCATAAAATTTAGACAAATTGTTCAGCAAAAAGGAGAATCGGTCGCACATTTCGTCTTACGTTTGAAGCAAGGTTCTGCCTACTGCGACTTTGGGGTGCTCCTGGACCGGATGCTGATTGAACAACTTTTGCACGGGCTTGAGGCACGAGATATGTGTGATGAAATCATAGCAAAGAGACCGGAAACGTTCAATGATGCATACGGGATCGCGCACACTCTGGAAGCGACCCGCAACACGGCACGGGAAGTGAATGCTGCTCCATCTCATTTCGAGGAAACGAACAAATTGGGATATGAAAATCTGAAAACCAAAACGAAGTCCAGCTACAAACAGTCAAGAGGCACGTCAGATGAAAATCAACGGAGCAATAGTTTTCAGACCAGTGGAGGAGGTCCCTGTAATGGCTGTGGAGGACAGCATTTACGAATCTATTGCCGCTTTCGCGACATTAGATGTCACAACTGCGATAAAAACTAGGAGTGGGTAATGTCCGGGACGTAACCGCGGTGTTGACGTAGGACTAAACTTGGGCATATCATATGACATTCATGGATAATTTGAGCCAATGCACTTTTTGAATGAATGTTTACTGGAAATTTCATGTCGAATGAGATTGCCACATTCACTGATTTTCTAGGACTTGCAAAAACCTTCGGGTTTGTAGATTAATTTGATAAACATTTGCTTATATGAATCACTGGTAAATGTATACAAGAATTGACAGGCGCAAACTTATTAAATGGAACTTTCTAATTCAATTCTTTCTCCATTATGTTTTCATCCTAAAAAGAACGGTTTGTAGATAACTATGTTTGGTGATACCAGACGAGAATCCTTGCTAACGATTCGAACCTTGCCCGAATTCGCTTCTGCTGCGTACATACACGAACATTCCCCTTTCGCAGCTCACATCGAATGAGCATTGTATATCGGAATGCGATCTCTTTTATAAACTTCTTAGTGCAGATGGTAGTCCATCCCTTTGTGCGACAAATGAAAATATTTTCATCATTCGTTTTGGCGTGGCATTCGCTTAGTAGCAGGGTTGCCACATTCACTAATGTTCTAGAAAGATTTGCATTGTAGATTCTTTCTAAATAAATTCTTTCTCCATTATATTTTCATCCTAATAAGAACGGTTTGCAGATAACTATTTTTGGTGATACCAGACGATTACATACACCAGATGCGTACATACACGAACATTCCCCTTTCGCAGCTCACATCGAATGAGCATTGTATATCGGAATGCGATCTCTTTTATAAACTTCTTAGTGCAGATGGTAGTCCATCCCTTTGTGCGACAAATGAAAATATTTTCATCATTCCACATTCACTAATGTTCTAGAAAGATTTGCAAAAACCACCATTCAAAGCACGGCTAATTAATGCTTTTACAAAATCATTTCTATCAAAATTTACGGTAAAATCTACGGAATCTACTACACAATTGTTTTAATTATTTCCCAACAAATCGCGCAAAAATCTGTTCCGTACAGCACAGCGCAAATAATTGACGTTGGAAAACAAATCGGCAACTTCAGCTGCCAAACACTTAGAAACGATCGAAGCATTTTTCCGTTAATATCACTTTTCTGACTCAAATTGTTGTAGGTATTTTATTGCTTCCGTCCAATTGGTCAGTTTATTGGTTTTATCGCACATTTTTCGGATATTATTATAGAAAATAACTAACCCGATAAGAGGGAAGTTATTTTCCAAAGCACGAAATGGAAATTTCAATTGTAATTCTTCTGAGAACGATTTTGTGGTCCTAATAAGGACCGTTTGTTGTGAATATTATTTCGCCGTTTCCCGCTCGGCATGATGATTATTCGCTTGGCATGGATAGCGCACAGATTGGTATTTTCCAACAAACTAACCAGGTAGGCCTCGCTGGCTTCTTAAAGGGCCATTACGGCTGAGCTCCGGAAGAGTAGGTTTTGAAATTCTGTGCAATCTCACGGACCAGGCACTGGAAGAGCAGCTTGCGAATTAGTAACTCTGTCCACTTCTGAGAGCAATGAATTTCACGCAGGGCGACGACTGTTCTTGGTTGGCAGCGATAAGGCAGTAGCTATGATTTGGTTGGTGGTCAAAATGCAGCTTCTCGTTGAGCAGCACACGTACGTGTGTTCTGCTCTGTGGCTTACACACGTCTGGCTTTGAGAAAAACTGTGACACCCATATTTATAGGTTTTAGCATTAATGTTGATTCGCATTAAAAGTAGTTTTTGAACTTTTTAAACAAGTTTTACATAGCAAACAAGGTATCAATAGCAAGCGTTGAACGTTTTCCTTTCGATTTATGAAACAAAATTAGTAATTCCTTGAGTAGGAGAAAAGTTATTAGAGTTCAAAGTGTACGTAACGCATCCGTTTTGAAAATTTTGAAATGACACCCAGTATAGTAAAGAAAGACGTAAGTCCTACGTCAAAAAGAACATATTGCAAAAGTGTGTAGATCGAAATCAAAAAATCCTCAATCGACCAAGTGCAGCCCCAAGAACCCAGTTCCGAAATCGATCTAGTGACAACGCAGGTCAACGATATTATTTCTTCTGGGAAAAAGATGATTAACGTTAAAATCGACGGTCGCCTTCTGCAGATGGGACTAGACACCGGGGCACCGTGTGGAATTATCGCAGAATCCAGATTGCGAGCCATTAAACCGAAATTTTCGCTGCAGAAAACCGACAGACAGTTCTCTAGTTACACTGGTCATCGTATTAATTGTCTTGGTCGTATTGCGGTAAATGTATCAGTAGGAACAACAACACGCAGGCTGAATCTATATGTAGTTTCCGGAGAATCAGACTCGTTATTTGGACGCGAATGGATTTCCCACTTTGTCGATCAGATTACTCTAAACCGAATCTTCACTTCAGATACGTCTATTAACTCGATTACGTCTACCAAACTTTCCTCGGATCAAGCAGCCCAGCTATCCAGTACGTTGGAAAACTTCAATGACATCTTCAGTGACATTCCAGGGAAATTGGTAGGCCCTCCAGCGAAAGTACATCTAAAACCAGGAGTTAATCCAGTCTTCGCTAAGGCACATGACGTACCACTTGCTTTACGTGACCATTATGCAGCAGAAATCGATAAGAAAATTGCGTCGGAATTCTACGAAAAAGTAGAGCATCCCATCCCAAAAATCGACGAAATTTTTAACAAAATGAAAGGAGCAACCCTATTCTGTCACGTGGATGTGACTGACGCATATACACATCTTCCGATTGACGAAGAGTTCCGTCATGTTTTGACGCTTAATACTACAACACATGGATTATTACGTCCTACGAGAGCTGTATATGGAGCTGCAAATATACCTGCCATTTGGCATCGTCGAACGGAAACGCTGCTTCAAGGTTTGGGAAACGTCGTCAGCTTCTACGACGACATAATCGTATTCGCAGAAAATTTTCAAAACCTTATTCTAGTCCTGACAGAAATATTGGACATATTGAAACTGAACGGGCTGCGGCTCAACCGGTCGAAATGCGTGTTTGTTGTCCCTCGAGTGTTTGGGTCATAAAATCGATCGCCATGGACTTCATAAATCGGATAAGCACATCGAAGCGATTCGGGATGCACCATTTCCAGCTAATAAAGAAGACAACTTTTCTTAGGTAAGGCTACGTATTATAGCTCATTTATCCCAAACCTTTCTTCTGGAGCAAGAAGCTTGCGAGATTTGCTTCATGCCGATACATTCAAGTGGACTTCTGAAGCAGAAAAAGCGTACCTGATTTGAAAGCAATTCTTGTTTCTCCACAAGTATTGATGCAGTATGACCCAACGTTACCGTTAATACTACCCAAGTAACCACTAAGCCATGAAAATGGCATCAATTCGGTTCTATAGTCGCTTATAGATCAATGGTAGCAGAGCTTCTAGGTTCAAAATCGTACTTTAGTGCTGCTTAAAGGCCACTTTTGGCGAGATATTCGGCTGATATACTGCCTACTCCTACTTTTCCACCGCGCCTATGGAGATATGTCAAAACAATTTGTGGTGGGTAGAACCTACTGGTTGAAAAAAAAACGAAAAAAAACAGGGAATAATGTTTTTTTTCGTTCTTTGTTTCAAGGTCTTTCTGTCGCATGCGCCGTTTGATTTTTTTTGCAGTATAGCGTACGTTCCAGGCTCGAACTTTTGCCTTTAGAAGATTTGGAAGTTACTTTGCTCCAGCGCGCTTGACGTTTGATCCATTTGGGAGTTGGCTAATCTTACTGATATTTGGCGTTCTTAAATTGAGAGATTTCTGTTGTGATTATACTTATAATTGGGTGCAAGGTTTTGATCATATTTTTTAAACTATCATCAGATGTATACTAAATTGAAACAAATCATCGCAATGTACCATATCATTTTATGGCTCGAAGGTTTTGTGCCCTTTAATTTGTTTACGACGACATGCCCAAACCTCGGAAGCTGATAAGGTTTTCTATGCTTACAATGTGTCTCATATCATATTTGTTTTGATTTGGAATTTAGTATTTAGAGTAATAGAAATGTCAACTATATCAGGCATTAAAATGGCATCGGTGACAACCGTATCTGGCTTATAGCTATAAGGTTTATAAGCTTTACAATAGAGCCTCATATACCCATATACGACCTGTTTTAATGCTTAAAATTCGTAGTGCTTATAAGCCTTAGCAAAGCTTGTATAAAGCTTATAGACATCTGCAAAGCTTGTATAGAACCTATGAGCATCGAAAAGCTGTTATAAGGTGAATATAATGCTTGCTTTAGTGCTTAGTGGTTACTTGGGTAGCCACTGACGCCAGTAAAACCGGTTTAGGTGCCGTATTGTCACACCGGTTGAGCAACGGAATGGAACGTCCAATAGCGTATGCAAGCACAACTATATCCAGTACAGAGCAACGTTACCCACAGATCGACAAGGAGGCCCTTGCCATCGTTTGGGCCGTCAAAAAGTTTTTCTATTATCTTTACGCTCGTAAGTTCACGCTGATTACGGATCACAAGCCCCTTGCGCAAATTCTATATCCTGAAAAAACTCTTCCTACACTCTGTATCAGTCGCATGGCAAATTACGCCGATTACCTGGCACACTTCAACTTCAACGTCGTACACAAACCAACAAACCAGAACACCAACGCCGATTACTGTTCCCGACTAGCAATCAGACATACAGAATCAAATGTCAACAGCTTGTTTCTTAACGAGGGAAGGAATATGGAGGACGAGTTTGATCAATTCGCACTGAATGCTATACAACAACTACCAGTACGAGCTGAGCATATAGCACGAGAAACACGGAAGGATATTCATTTAGGAAAATTGGTACAAGAATTGGAATTAGGGCGCGACCTTGCGCAGTTAGGACACAAGGCTCCGGAGGCGAAATATACTTTAGCAGCAAACTGTCTACTATTTGAACACAGAGTAGTAATACCGCCTGCTTTTCGTCAAGCAGTTCTGAATGATCTGCATATAGCACACATGGGGGTCGTCAAAATGAAGGGTCTGGCACGATCTTTCGTCTACTGGCCAGGAATTGATTCAGACATCGAGCGAACGGCCAAATCGTGCAATGACTGCGCTCGCAATGCTACCGCTCCACCCTTGTTCAATACCCACCATTGGGAATACCCGAGCGGTCCCTGGAAGCGCATACATATTGACTACGCAGGCCCCGTGGCGGATACAATGCTGTTAATAATCGTCGATGCGTATAGTAAGTGGTTCGAAGTTAAAATCACTTCTTCAACAACAACGGCAGCCACTATAAATATCCTTGATGAACTGTTCACGGCGTACGGGGCTCCAATAACACTAGTATCCGACAACGGTCCGCAATTTACCGCTTCAGAATACAAATCTTTCCTGCAAAGTAGTGGAGTGAAATATCTCAAACTTTCGGCACCCTATCACCCAGCGACGAACGGGCAAGCAGAACGGTATGTTCAGACGGTGAAACATGCGCTGAATGCAATGGGAACCAAAAAAAGTACACTGAGAACGGATATCAATGAGTTTCTGCGTCAGCAGCAGTTTCGCTCGAGTCAACAAATGAACAATTTTCGACGCCATGTAGCAGCCCAAATCAACATAGAGAAGACTATGAACCTATACTACGCCGCTCAGATAGATTACGTCGCCCGCCGCTCAGGTTTTCTCCGTAGGAAGGAAGAAATGTTATATATTAACCTTATGGAATACGATACACTTTTTAGTTCAGTGTAATATAATACCAGCTTTACCAGACAGTTGAAAAATAAAAGCGAAAAGCAGTCCACGCGTCTCGCGTTCTTATAAATGTAATTAATTTTTAATCGAATAAACTTGTGATAAATGTAATCGTATAATATTTAATCGGCCGTTCACCCACATACACGACAGATAGTTTTTGACATTTGTCAGTCGGTCCAACTAGCGAATCAAATTCGTTAGTTGGAGAGAGGCTGTGGCCCAACCAGCGAATCACGACTGTAGTTGTTTATTGTCAAGAAAATAGAGGCTCGCCTAGGCGATTACCCAGGACAAAAACTAATTTTTGAAAACTCAATCGGCACACCCCTGAGACATTTCGAAATCCAACCACTGTATGCTCTATACTTTTACCAAATCAGCCAAGTGTAGCTACCGCACGTTGGTCCGATTGCTAGACTTATACCAATTGCTTCAAATTTGAAGACACTTCAGGTGGAGCTAAAAATCAATTCAGGAGTGGGACGATGGGTATACTTTTTTTCTATCACTATCCCCCCAGTCATGAAATCATTCCAGTCTTTTAAAATATCTCTCGGTCAGTAGAACCTCTCACAGTGGAGCAAAAAATAACCACAGTTTTGTTTCCGCGATTAAAATTCAATTGCAACATGACTTACTTCTGTTGGTGTACCATTCGATCTTCAAAGAAGTGATTGCACAAGACTCTAACCATAAAGAGTAAATCAGTATCTTTCGGAAGATCGCCGACATTCTGCTGACCGTAGAATATGTTGCGAAATTCTACATTAGCCTCCAATGCTGCTTTTATTTCTTGTTCCTGAAATTCGAAGAGAAAGGGAAAGAGTTTGAAAAGAATCCCAGTCGCAAAAGATAGAAAATCGGCATTAAAAACACTTCACTCAAGCATAATATAAAATCGGTAATTGATCCACCCGTCGCCGGAGTTATAAGCAAACCTGTGATCTTCTCGTTTGCCCGGTTTATTCAAACGTAGGGGCTATAGCTAGTTTAAAGCTGACTGAGCGGCAGCGAAGTCGGACAATGCACCAGAAAGCGATCGTCAATCGAACACTGACCAATGTGGCTATGCCACATCGCTTTAGGTGTACTGTCCGGCGCCGCTGAGTTTCCGTTGCCAACGCCACAAATGCTCATGAGGTGCAAACTGATGCATGTAGGGTGCAGTTGTCAGCTCGAGCGGTGGAATCTCGTGATAAACCGGACAAAATAATAAGAAATCTTTCGGAAACATCAATTGAATCAATTAAATTAGTATTATTGTATTCTTTTTTGTCTTTTTTGTCTTAATTGCGATGGATACTGATGATGTTATTTGCGTTGAATGTAAAAAAGGGAGACTGATTCGAACAAACTGGTAACCTGCTTGTACTGCTTTAAAAGCGCTCATTACAAATGCCGCAATATCATTGGCAATGCCGTTCGTCGCGTAAAAGAGAATATGTACTTTTGCACACCCAACTGTTCGGACATTTATAAAAAGATTATTGAAATGAAAACTAACAAAAATGATATTGTAGCCGCTCTCGGGTCAGAGCTGAAAATAACAGTCGCGAGTGCTGTGGCTTGTGAAATGCAGAACCTGAGGGCAGAATTTAGATCGGTTACCTCTGCTATTGAAAACTCGCAAGATTTCCTATCTACGAAATTTGATTCAATTGTCTTCAAATTCAGACTTTCGAGATCTAAAATCTGAAAACGAGGCCCTAAAACAAGAGATAAGTTCCTTAAGAAAAACACAATCTTGCCTTTATGAAAATGTAAACAAACTTGAGATGAACTTAGACAAAACTGTTCGGGATAACGTCTCAAACAATTCCATTTTTCTGGGAGTCCCCTTCCTCTGTAATGAAAATACCGTTGAATTAGTTATGAAAATTGCTCATTGCTTTGGTGCTAATCTAGACCGTTCCTCAGTGGTGTCTGCCGAAAGGTTGTCACCAGGTAAAAAAGCAACAAATAGTTTGGTTCCCATAAAAGTGGTTTTCACAGATAGGACCGTGAAGGAGATTTTGTTCACCAAAAAAAGGAGTTTGGTAGACTGATCTCTACTTCTAACTACAAATGTTGCGATTCGCGATGAGTTAACCCCACTTTGCTAGAACTATTGAACGAAATGCGCGAGTGTCAGGAGTTTCTCAACATTAAATATGTCTGGTCCGGTCGAGGAGTTGTTCTTGTTAAGAAAAATGAAAAAGCAAAACCTGAAATAATTAGAAACCGGAATGATCTAAACCGCATAACTATCCTATACTCAAATGGTTCTTCTGATGCTGCAGACTCGCTACCTGCGAATATTTCTCCATCACCCAAAAAAAAACGAACAAACAATATCCCGAGGGAATAGTGCTTCTTGCTTTTATAACATTTTACTCTTTTACATATAATTTACATTTCATTTCAATGGATTATATAGAAAATTTCTTTCACGATGATATAGACAGTTATAATGCGAGTGTTTCAATGAATAATAGTAAATCGCTGAATATTTTGCAATGGAATATAAGGGGTATGAATGAGCTTTGTAAATTTGATCAAATCTTGCAAACATTGGATCGTTGCAATAAATTAATTGATGTGCTTGTTATCGGGGAAACGTGGATCAAGTCGGGCAATGAAGATATCTTTAAAATTAGGGGCTATAATGGGATTTTTTCTGTAGAGAACAATCGAACGGTGGAGTAGCTATCTACGTCAGGAAGAATATTTCTCATAGAGTAGTGCTGAACACTGTTGTTAACGGCTTTCATCATGCTCACATCGAACTCTGCATAATGCAACATTATTTCGATGTGCATTGTTTATATCGCCCTCCATCTTACGATATTGGTCAATTCCTTGCCAAGCTTGAAAGTGTTTTTGCTTCCGCTTCAAATTCGCGCCCCTGTTTCATTGTTGGAGATCTCAACATACCGGTTAACCTATCGAATAACAATGTCGTCTCACGTTATAAAACTCTCATGGAATCGTATGGTTTCATATGCACGAACACATTTCCGACTCGCCCAGCTAGTTCAAATATTCTTGATCACGTTGTTTGTAGACTGGAGGATGCTGCTCGCTTACGAAACGACACGGCTTACACCATAGTTAGTGATCACGTTCAAATTATATCTTCATATAAACTTGCAGTAAAAAGAGAACCCGTTAATTTGACTAAATCAATAATCAATGATGAAAAACTCAATAACGACTTCCAAAATTTCATAGAAAACATCGAGTTGATTGATGATGTAGATGTATGTCTTACAAATATCATCACAACCTACAATTCTTTACTTACGGAAAACACTAGAACGGTCTCTAAAACTTTTTAATGCAAAGGCGTTTTTTGCCCCTGGATCAATTTCGATTTGTGGACACTGATTAAAATCAAAAGTAATTATCTGAAACGAGTAAAAAATAACCCCAATGATGAAAACCTTAAAGCTCTTCTGCAACACATAACTAAAAAAGTTAATGTAATGAAAAAGCGGTGCAAAAAGGCCTACTTTGAAAACCTTCTATCCAACACAGCTCATTCAAAACTTTGGAAAAATATTAATACCATTTTTGGTCGTCCAAAGTCGGATGTTCCCATCAGCCTAATTTGCAATGATATCAGAGTCACTGAGACTAAAGAAGTATGTAATGTTTTCAACGAGTATTTCTGTAGCATTGGCAAAAATTTGGCTGACAATATTCCCACGAGTCCCAACCCAAATCCTATTACAAATATACAACACGTCCAAGAAACAATCTTCTTGCGTCCTGCTACCATAAACGAAGTGATCCTTTTGATTAAAGACCTTGAAAAAAATAACAGTTGTGGTCTTGATAAGATCCCCGCTAGTGTTCTTAAGAGTAACTGTACCACTTTTGCAAACATCCTAACCAAAGCTTTTAATTTAATAATTCAAACCGGCAGGTACCCAGACTGTTTAAAAATAGCCCGAGTAATTCCAATTTTCAAAGCTGGTGATCCAAATTAACCTTGCAACTATAGACCAATTTCAACATTGTGCGTTTTCAATAAAATTCTTGAGAAATTGCTCATCACTCGACTACTCGAGTTTTTGAACAAACACAACATAATTTACAACTACCAGCATGGGTTCAGACAGGGCTGCAGCACTTTAATTGCAATGACCGAACTAATTGACTCCATCATTAGTCAAATTGATAGCAAAAGAATTGTTGGTGCCCTTTTTCTGGACCTAAAAAAAGCATTCGATACTCTGGATCACTCAATCCTGCTTAAGAAGTTAGAATGCTATGGTATCAGGGGATTAGCAAATCATATTATTCGTAGCTATCCGTCGTATATGAACCAATTCGTATCTATTGGAGACTCGTGTAGCTCTTATAGACCAATAGAAATAGGAGTGCCCCAAGGCAGTAATATTGGGCCACTATTATTTTTATTGTATATCAATGACCTAGGTAGACTCGGGTTAAAAGGGACTCCTCGTCTTTTCGCGGATGACACAGCGTTGTTCTACCCAAACAACAACTGCCTGGATATTATACACGACATTGAATCGGATTTAAAAACACTAACGAAAACCTTCTTTCCTTGAACCTATCAAAAACTAAATATATGCTGTTTCGTTCATCTAGAAGAGCTATAGGCGTGCATCCAGACCCAAGAATGGGACAGTCTGTAATTCAGGAAACTAACTGCTTCAAATATTTAGGACTTCACTCAGACCCCACACTCTCCTGGATTGAGCATATAACATCTATAGAGAGAAAAGTTGCATCGTTATGTGGGGCTATGCGTAAAGTATGCTCTTTTGTTCCCCAGCATGTACTTCTAAAATTTTATTATGCGCACATCCTCTCATTGCTGAACTACCTTGTATCTGTGTGGGGCCGTGCCAGTATCTCGAATCTGAAAAAGCTACAAACGTTTCAAAACAGATGTCCTAAATTTATTTATAAAAAACCATTTATGTACCCTATTATTTTGTTATACAATAATAATGCCCATAACATTTTACCTTTGCTTGGGTTGACTAACTACCAAACAATAATATACATCCACAATGCTTTGCATAATACTATTGCTCATAATAATCTAGAATTTACAACAAGCATTCGAGCTCACAGCACTAGACAAGCCAATCATTTATTATACTCCAGAGTATCCACGAACCTTGGCCAAAGACGCATTTCTTTCATCGGACCTAAGTTATTCAACCAGTTTTCTACTGATTTAAAGCAAATAACATGTCGCACTCGTTTCCAAGCAAAATTGAAACTAATTTTAAAAAACAAAATAGGAGAATTTTTAATATAAACTTCGTTCACCACCAATCGAGCTTATTCCTTTAGCTATAATTGGTTAACATTTTTGCCTTTCTCATATAGAAAGGTTATGCAATCACTCTGAAAAATGTCAACCTAATCCCGGCCCGGAGGGCCGAGTGTCATATCCCATTCGACTCAGTTCGTCGAGATCGGAAAAAGTCTGTATGTGTGTGTATGTGTGTATGTATGTGTGTGTATGTGTGTGTGTATGTGTGTGTATGTATGTGCGTATGTGTCAAATAATGTCACTCATTTTTCTCAGAGATGGCTGGACCGATTTCCCCAAACTTAGTCTCAAATGAAAGGTGCAACCTTCCTGTAGGCGCAACTCCTCGTCGCGCACTAGCGTTTTTGACCTACGCCTTGTAGAGCTGGTAGCAACAAATTTTGTCCACAGATCGACTTCGGACAACGCGGACGGTACTGGGAACGCGGACTTATTCTTCGGCCAAATAGAACCCTTTTGTTCTGTGGCTGTGGATTTTCTTTTGTGGGATCGAGAATAAATAGATCCTGCTCGTATGACGATTGATTTAGAACTAACTTTTATTGTGCATTATCCGTTATCTGTTTCGTGTCGATTACTGTCTCTCGTGAGTGTCTCAAACATGTATTGTGTATCATGTACAAATTAGTTGTGTGTAGTGTTTAAGAATGTGTGGTTTTAATTTTATATGCAGCGCAACCAAATTTATTTTATTTTAGATTTTTATCAAATTATCTCCAACAACGCCGGCCGCCGTTGAAACGGTTGTTTCAACTATCATTCTTGCCCGACGGCGGCTCCTTTTCGCTGCTTGACGGACCAGCTATTTCGCCTTCTTCCTTCATGATCGGCACCTCACTGGGGAGCAGGTATACTTCAGTCACTGCGCGTTTATACAACCCCCTGGCTGTACGGACTTCAACGACTCGAACGTGACCGTCAGATCCAGACCAGACCGTAACGATGCGGCCCAGATTCCACTCCCAGGGAGGAAGACCATCTTGTTTTAGTAGGACGAGCGATCCCACCTTCATCTCTTCGCGTACACGTTGCCACTTGGAGCGTTGATGGAGTTCGCTGACGTATTCCCTTGTCCAGCGCTTCCAGAAGTCCTGGATACTACGTTTCATCTCTTGGTAACGAGTGAGCCGACCAACGGGATGCTCAGTATAGTCGGGCTCTGGAATGGAATAGAGTGGCTCTCCCACCAGGAAGTGGCCGGGAGTTAAACTTCCTAGATCTTGTGGATGGCTAGACAATGGTGAGAGAGGACGAGAATTTAGTATGCTTTCGATCTGAGCCACGGGTGTGGTCAATTCTTCTAGAGTAAAAGATCGGCTTCCAAGAATTCTGCGAAGGTGGAACTTGAAGGATTTTACTCCTGCTTCCCACAAGCCACCGTGATGGGGAGAGCGAGGAGGGATGAAGAGAAATGTTATCCCATTTTCCAGGCAGTAGCCGTTCCACCTTTCAGTGGAGAATTGTTGAAGATATTGCTGGCGCAGCTGCTTTAGTTCGCGATCCGCACCGACAAAGGCGGTTGCATTGTCGCAGAACAAGTTTACAACGCGACCGCGATGTGCGATGAACCGTTTCACCGCATTGATGCACCATTCACCACCATACAGACGAACACGGCGACGTAAATCTTAACGTTTGCTCCTCTCCCAATTAACGGACGAACACCGAACGGCCCACTGTAGTCCATACCACTATTAGAAAACACTCGTGCAGGCGTTATTCGCACCGATGGTAGAGGTGCCATGAATTGTTCCGTTGGTTTCGGGGTGCAGCGGAAACAAGTCACACATTGGCGAACAACCTTGCGAACTAGGTCCCGTCCGCGTAATGGCCAGAATCTCTGTCGTATAGTTGCAAGTAATAGAGTAGGTCCTCCATGCAGAGTTCTGAGGTGGAGCGAACGTGCAATCAACCAAGACAAATGATGTTTGGCTGGAAGCAAGATGGGTGCCCTTGTGTCAAATGAGGCCGACAGCTTGACTAAGCGACCTCCGAGCCGTAACAGACCGATTTCATCCAAGAACGGATTGAGGGTCTTGAATGATGATTGTAGTTTTTTATCCTTGCTCGTTAAACACCGTTGTTTATTAGTGGATAAATGACGGATTTCTTCAGGAAACTCCGTTCCTTGTACTAAACGAATAAGTGATTTTAGCGAATGATCCACCTCAGGGGGCTGTAGAGGGCCCTCAATGCGATCTGCTTTCGGACGTCGAGCGTTATTACAAAACCGAAAACAGTAACTAACTACTCGCAGTAGCTTACCCAGGTCTGAATATCGGTCGATAATCGAGGGATCAACTTGTGCCGTCGTGAAAGTGATTACTTTACGAGCTTCTTCATTACGGATTTCCTGCTGGTCACGAGTAAGCGAGATGATGTCATCCGGCCAATCTCTGACGGATTGCACGAGGTACTCCGGGCCATGCCACCAAAGAGGATCCTTCAATATTTCTGCTGGCAAAACACCGCGGGATATGCGGTCGGCTGGGTTTAACTTGGTCGGAACATGGCGCCAACAATCACCATGGGAGAGTTTTTGGATTTCTGCTATTCTGTTTGATACGAACACCTTCCATACGTTTGGCGGTGATCGGATCCAATGTAGGACTATGCTGGAGTCCGACCAGAACGTTGCCTTTCCGGCAAACTTTGTGCTTCGCACCTGCGACATCAGCTGACAGCCCAATACAGCAGCGCATAGCTCCAATTTAGGCGTTGTGAGTCCACGTAACGGAGCTACTCGACTTTTGGCAATGATTGGCTCGCTGATGTTGGACCCTGCTCCATCCGAAGAGACAACGTAAACGCACGCGTCGTAGCCGTTGTCCGAGGCGTCGCAGAAGCAGTGCAATGCGTAACCTTCGTCAGTGCTTGCTAGAACTCGTCGTGGTATCTTCAGTCTCGCTAATTCTGGAATTTCGCTCCGAAAACGAAGCCATCAATCACGTAGATTTTCAGGAAGTTCTTCATCCCACGGAATTTGAATAGCCCAAAGCTTTTGAATAAAGATCTTCGCACTCATCACCACCGACCCGACTAGTCCCAGCGGGTTGAATAACTGCGCTAATTCGGAGGCCACCACCCTCTTTGTGACCTTGTTCAGCTGAGGAAGAGAGGGGATTTTGAAGCCAAATTGATCAGTCCCGTGAGACCACAAAAGCCCTAGCGTCTTCACTACTCCAGAACCGTCTATTTCAGCTTCCGGTGATAACTCCTGCATATCGTCTGGCAAGTGTGCCAGAATCCGTGGATCGTTCGCGCTCCATTTTCTTAAATTGAAGCCAGCCAGCTTCAGAAGATCTGCTAGCTGCTTGCACGCTTCGATTGCTGTTAATAAATCGTTTTCTCCGGATAACGCGTCGTCCATATAAAAGCCTTCCAGAACAATCTTGGCGCCAAGCGGAAATCTGTGCCCTTCGTCTTTCGCCAGTTGGTTTAGCACTCGAGTTGCAAGGAAGGGTGCACAAGAAGTCCCGTATGTCACTGTGGTAAGTTGGTATCGCTGGACTTGCTGCACCGAGCTAGATCGCCATAGTACTTGTAGAAACTTTCGGTCCAATGGGTGGATCCAGACTTGGCGAAACATTTTCTCTGCATCTGCCTTGAACACGAAACGAGGAATCCTCCAGTTGAGGACGATAGCGAGCAGAGGCGGCTGAACGATCGGTCCAACGAGTAATATATCGTTTAACGACAACTGGGAACTGCCTCTACAGGTTGCGTCAAAGACGACGCGCGTTTTTGTGGTGGAACTATCAGGGCGAAAGATGGCATGGTGTGGTAGGACAAACTGGGGATTTTCGATACGCGGGCTCAACTCCATGTGGCCTAGTGTTGCATACTCTTCCATAAACTTCACATACGCGTTCTTAAATTGGCTGTTTAATTCAAATTTCCGCTCAATTGCCCAGAATCTACGTTCTGCCACCGCAAACGAATCGCCCAACATTGCAAGCATTTCCTCCCGTACCGGAAGTCGAACCATGTAACGACCATCCTTTGTCCTGGTCACATTTCTTCGGAAGTGCTCTTCACATGCTTCTTCCAACGGAGTCATCGCCTTATAGCCGTCGAAATTTTCTACTTCCCAAAAGCGTTGTAACTTACTATCAAGGCAGGAAGTACTGCTGATTACACAAATTGAAGGACTACGCGATGTATTGGATAGACGACCTGCAACAACGTACCCAAACGCTGTCCTTTGAAGCATCGGGTAGCCGGTAGAGAGATTGACCTTGTGTGCTTCCAATAGCGAATAGAATAATTCACCTCCGATTAGAATGTCGACCCCAGAGCTGATATTGAATTTCGGGTCTGCGAGCGGGACGTTGTGGGCAATATTCCAACCAGAAATATCGATATGCTTGCTTGGAAGCGTTACGGTGATATGCGGTATGACGAGGCATTCGAGAACGTAGTCTAAGCCTCCGAAACGAGACGAGATTTTAATCATAACCTTCGAGCGAATATGGACTACTCCTTGGCCAATACCACTTACTTCGGTACTGGTTCGTTCACGTTTTAGTTCCAGCTTTCGTGCTAAAGCTTCGGATATAAAGTTCGCTTGCGAACAACTATCCAGAACTCCGCGAGCGTAGTGGTAATTTTTGTTGACATCCTTCACCTTTATCGCCACTGTGGACAGGAAGATTTCATCGCAGCGTGTGCTGGCGGTACTGCCTTGTGGGACAACACTTGAGGCCACAGGATGAGAATCCAATGCGGGATGGTTGCCGGACGATAGCGAAACGGACGGCTCAACCGGCGACGGGGAGGGAGCAACGACGACCGAATACGAGTACGTGTTTTCCGAACCGGACGGCTTAGACCCGAGGAGTGGCGGCATCGAACGCGGAGGTGGTGAAGAAAACGATTGCCGTTCGATTACGGATGGATGCGACGTTTCTTGGTATTGCACTGAGGGAATTACTTCACTGGTCGACGTTGAACAAGCTAGCACCATGGGAGACGGTCGATTGTTAACCACGGTAGGTGGCGGTAGATGCAAAAGAGTGTGATGTTTTTTAGAGCAGCTTCTACAGCTTCCACTGCTGCAGTTTTTCGCGACGTGTGATCCCTTCAGGCAGTTAAGACACAATCCATTTTTCTTCACCATTTCAAAGCGTTGTTTCACCTCCATTCCAATAAATTGATCGCACTTGAATAGAGGATGCGCTTGTTTACAAAGCGGGCATTTGACTGTAACCTCAGTTGCTATGTAAGTGGAAATCGATTTGGATTTTGTGGGTTTAGATTCGACGGTTTGCATCGGTGTTTGTAATAATTTAACCGATTGTAGAACGCGAGATGTTTTGCGTATAAATTCTACCAACTGGTTGTAAGTAGGACGTACGTTCTCCTCGCAACTATTTTCCCATTCTCTCAAAGTAGCGGGATCTAGACGCTTGCTTAATGTTTCGACTAACACTGTATCCCACAAATCAGCTGGTGTATCCATTTTCGTTAGCATACCGACATGATGATCAAAATCATCAACAAGTTCATACAATAGTGATGAGGATGCTTTCTTCACTGAAACAATTGCGAAAAGTGAAGCGAAGTGATGCTTACGAAGAAGGTTAGGATTGTCAAATCCTTCACAAATCGATTTCCACGCGATCACATAATTGTCCGAATTGACCTCCATATTGGCTATGATACGAGCGGCATCTCCCTTGAGAGCCGCCTTCAGGTAATGCATTTTCTGCACCGATGAGAGATGATTGCTTGTATGTATCATGGACCGAAAAATGTCCCGAAACAGAATCCAATTCGATGGACTGCCAGCAAACTCTGGAATATTGATTTCTGGTAACCGCACAGAATGCGTCGGTTGCACCGGCCGAGGAGTAACCACCGCGCTAAAGGGATGTGGGTCTGCTGGTAGTTTGCTCATAAGAGACGCTTTCAGCCCAAATACAAATTTTCGAACTGAATTCGCTGTTCCGACACAACGGGCTCCGTATCTTCATCGGTACCATCATCTACGACGACACCCTCTATATCCTCAATTTCATCCTGTACTCGGGCAAAGTCTGCCCACAAACGATCGAGGGAGTCAATTCTCACCTTCAACTGGTGAATATGACCTTGCCGGAATTCATCGTTAAATAACTTGATACGTGCGGCAGAACCCAATATGGTCGCTCTTTGCCGCAGTAGTGTCTTCAATTGTGCTGCCTTTGCAGTGGCAGACCGAGAAGAGCGTCTTTTCATTTTACTAATATATTAGCAAAGGTTTCACCCACCTGGTATCGATGACTTGGGTTGTTCTTGCCGTCGTTCCTTAAAAATCACGTCGTGCCCTTTGGATGGCAAAGGTATCAGATGGTCCACACTCCTGACGAATTACAGTGCCGAGAAAGCTTTAGCAGAGACGATGCTGGATCGATCCACTCCAATGGCGATTTCACTGCGATGCTCAGGAACAAAGAAACCACGCTGACGACGACAATGGCTACCACTCGAGAACTTTCTGCAACGTGGTCCCGGGTTTCGGCACCAAATTTTGTAGGCGCAACTCCTCGTCGCGCACTAGCGTTTTTGACCTACGCCTTGTAGAGCTGGTAGCAACAAATTTTGTCCACAGATCGACTTCGGACAACGCGGACGGTACTGGGAACGCGGACTTATTCTTCGGCCAAATAGAACCCTTTTGTTCTGTGGCTGTGGATTTTCTTTTGTGGGATCGAGAATTAATAGATCCTGCTCGTATGACGATTGATTTAGAACTAACTTTTATTGTGCATTATTCGTTATCTGTTTCGTGTCGATTACTGTCTCTCGTGAGTGTCTCAAACATGTATTGTGTATCATGTACAAATTAGTTGTGTGTAGTGTTTAACAATGTGTGGTTTTAATTTTATATGCAGCGCAACCAAATTTATTTTATTTTAGATTTTTATCAAATTATCTCCAACACTTCCCATCGGCTGTTATTGAATTTTGGATCGATCGGAATTCTGGTTCCGGAATTACGGGTTTCAGAGTGCGGCCACACAGAAATTTCTCATATAAACTATAGGAAAAATTAAAAATAGAATTTTTATTTTGATGCTAAATGTGTTCAAGGTGCATGAAACGTCGAGATTTGATGCAAACTCGTAAAAAAATTTGACGACGATTCACTTTTTTGGATTCTGGCACATTTTTGCCTTTCTCATATAGAAAGATTATGCAATCACTCTGAAAAACGTCAACCTAATCCCGGCCCGGAGGGCCGAGTGTCATATCCCATTCGACTCAGTTCGTCGAGATCGGATAAAGTCTGTATGTGTGTGTATGTGTGTGGGTATGTGTGTGTATGTATGTGCGTATGTGTCAAATAATGTCACTCATTTTTCTCAGAGATGGCTGTACCGATTTGCCTAAACTTAGTCTCAAATGAAAGGTGCAACCTTCCCATCGGCTGCTATTGAATTTTGGATCGATCGGAATTCTGGTTCCGGAATTACGGGTTTCAGAGTGCGGCCACACAGAAATTTCTCATAAGTTTATAGGAGCTATAGGAAATTTATAGGAAAAATTAAAAATAGAATTTTTATTTTTGATGCTAAATGTGTTCAAGGTGCATGAAACGTCGAGATTTGATGCAAACTCGAAAAAAATTTGACGACGATTCACTTTTTTGGATTTTGGCACATTTTTGCCTTTCTCATATAGAAAGGTTATGCAAGCACCCTGAAAAACGTTAACCTAATCCTAAACCCTTTTTTTTTCGACTTGCATAAGGTTTCTGGATTTTAACAGGGGCGTAGTTGATGGTTTACGATGAGGGGTTACACCCCCCCCCCCTCTACTGTTCACTCCCCTCCTTTAAAAATCTCCTTAAATCAGCCCTCAGACCACCACCCTATCCAGCCCTCATACCCCTCCCTTTCAACCCCATCATCTTTAAACCACCACTATATCACAAAGCATACCAATTTAAGCTGGGGAGTCGTTCGTTCATGGGACTTTCGTCCTCCTCACATTGGGTATGCATGGTATGTATGCATATCCCCGCATGACAAAATGAATTAGCAAGCAGATAACATTGATCTAATGTTGATTAGGCTAATGGAGTAGGATATTTTTTTGTTTCAAGTGTTTCACCGTCGACACGTAGCTCATCATGTTCGTGGCTGGCATGCTATTGTGTATAAGTGCAAAGTGTACTAAGAATGTAATGGACATTTCCACAAGTATGTTGAACATAAAAAGCCTCCGTGCCATAGTTTAGAGAAATGTGAAAGGCACAATTGCACCGCTAGGTGGATTAAAACAGGTTTTTTAATAAAAACAATTGATAAATGCATTTTTTCTAGCAATAATTAATAAATAAATTTAAATTATTATGAGCTTCCTGCAAAGCTACGATGGGACCCTTAAAAGGATTCTTTTCCGCTGGGTACTCGCCGTAGCTTCTTGTCAAATTTTGTGTTTTGTCGGTCTCGTAATGTTTTTTTTGTTCTCAGCGTTTCCGCGATTCGTAACTTTGTTTTGTTGTGCTGACCTTTTTTTTGTACGCTGAGAACTGATGTGTCCACTACCAGGGGGCTCCGTTTGTGAGCTTTTGGGTGTGGGGGTAAGAGGCGGGCTATCAATAATAAAAAAAAGTTAAAAAAAAAATCGTAATACCTCAGAGGCTAAAAACTATTGAAATGGTCACCAAATTACTTCTAATCGCAGATCTAGATCACTGATTGCCAATCAAACATTCTTTGAATATATTGTCCACTATCTACGATTCCGGAAGTCCAGAATTCCGGGCATATTCCACAATTAAAGTCACATCGGTTTTTCGGTGATGACTGAACCGATTTTCTCAAACCAAGTCTCAAATGGAAGGCAAAATATGCAGTTGAGTATGGCGTCGCCACCCCTCCCCCCGCCTTGCCCTTACACCTCCCTCCTTCATCACTCCCCTCCCCTTGGACCACCCTCACGCCCGCATTTCCTTCATCCACCCCGTATACCGAAATATGATGAAGGATTTCTGACGCATCCTCCACTCCCACTCTACTAACCCCCCATTCCCTCCACTTTCAAACCCATTCCACCAACATTTCAAAATATAATCACATGAAGATAACATTGAACTCATGCTGATTAAGCTAATTAAATATTATTCTTTTGCCTTTCTCATATAGAAAGGTTATGCAATTGCTCCAAAAATCGACTCGCTAACCGAGGCCCGGAGGGCCGAGTCTCATATAACGTTCGACTCAGTTCGTCGAGATTGCAAAATATCTGTGTGTATGTATGTGTGTATGTATGTGTGTGTATGTGTGTATGTATGTGTGTATGTATGCATGTATGTGTGTGTATGTGCGGATTTGTTAACAAAATGTCCACATCGGTTTCTCGGAGATGGCTGAACCGATTTTTACAAACTATGATTCAAATGAAAGGTATAATATTCCCATAGGTTGCTATTGAATTTCATTTTCAACCGACATCTTGTTCCGGATTACGAGTTGAAGAGTATGGTTACAAAACAAAATTTGTTGATTTGTCCACATCGGTTTCTCGGAATTTTCTGAACCGATTTTGACAAACTTGATTTTAAATGAAAGGTCCATCAGCTGCTGTTGAATTTTGTGTGGATCCGAGTTCTGGTTCCTGAATTACAGGGTGATACGTACGATCACGCAGCAAATCCCGATTCTAACGAATTCTGCGATGAATGTAAAAAGTTGATTTTTTTTTCCAAAATGTAAACACAACTGTTGAATTTGTAGATCTAGGTCACCAACAGTCATTCAAAGTCTCTTTGGCCACACTGGCCACCATCGACGGATCCAGAAGCATCCAAATTCAGAATAACGGTTATATTGGTTTCTCGAAAATGGCTAGACCGACTGGATCATCTTAGTCTCAAATGAAAGGTGTTGCGTCCCCGGAAACTGATATTAAATTCCATCTCCATCCGACTTCCGGTTCTGGAGTTACGGGTTGTGGAGTGCGATCACATAGTAAACTCCGATTCAAACCGATACCGCGATGAATGCAAAAAGGTGCTCTTATATATACTTACCAAGTGTAATAAGAATGAAAGACATTTCCATAATGTTATATTGTACGAACCAGCTATTAAATCATAGTTTGGAGAAATGGCACAATTGCACCTATAGGTGGATTAAAACAGGGGTTGCATTACGCATCTCGATTCGATCAAAATTCTATCGACTCGATCTTGTTTCGCATTATGTATTTCGAACCAAGCTCGAAAGTAAATTTTCGTTCGAGTTAGCTCGAAGAAGTACTAGATTATCGAGAAGTGTTGGCATTATGGAACCATAACAATCGATCTCGAAAGCGACTCGAGTCGCACGTATTTGCTTGATAGTTTTATTGCTGTCGACTGTCGTTCGAGATTATGATTTGTGTTTTTATTTCGGAATACTTAGAGGATTTAAAATTACCAAAAGGTGTAAAAAGCTCCCACGTACTTTACGTATCGATTGAGCAAAGTGAAGACACCTTGACTTGTCTAATCGCTATTTGATAGATGTATAGAATCACAATCATTCTTGATTTCGAAGTGGTGATTTAAACAATTTTATATTTTAATTGATGCATTTGTTCCGGACTATACCTCAATTGTTTTCAATATCACAATGTAGCCTTGAATTCAATGCCATAATGTACGTTTTATGCACGAAAAGAATTAGGTGTTAAATAGTCATTTGTATTAAATGCATGAAAATACAGCATATTATATTATATAGCAAAAAAATTTGAATCAAATTGAATTACTAACAAATTTGAATGCATCAACCGATTGAAAATTATATCATCTACAATTTCTGGAAACACTTCATTTTGATTGTGTTCTCCCTATCTCTAGTTGTGTGCTATAGCAGAATAATTAACTAACAAGTACATGGACAACCCCGCAAACACGAAAACGTTTGTTTTGACTATTTTTGTTTTGACTATTTCAACTAAAAATGGCTATTTTAACGAACTAGTTTTTAAATTTTTGCGGCATCAATTGCTGAAAAAATTGTTGCTTTTGGAATAGCCAGTTTCCTGAATCCCCCTGAAAACCAAAATTTTAATGCAAAATTAGCCATATTTATTGAAAAGGGCAGTGCTCGCTATGATTATTTTCCAAATTTAATCTATATATAAAAGTCAATGTTTGTATGTATGTGATTTATAGACTCTCAAACAGCTTAACCGATTACCATAAGAATTTGTACATAGTAGGCGTTTGTTATGGAGCGTGTTAGTGTGCTATTGGTTGGGGATTATCTGCCCGGCAGATGGCGCTTCGGAACAAATTGTTTTCCTCCTCCTTGTTATAGGTGGATTAAAACAGGGGTTGCATTACGCATCTCGATTCGATCAAAATTCTATCGACTCGATCTTGTTTCGCATTATGTATTTCGAACCAAGCTCGAAAGTAAATTTTCGTTCGAGTCAGCTCGAAGAAGTACTAGATTATCGAGAAGTGTTGGCATTATGGAACCATAACAATCGATCTCGAAAGCGACTCGAGTCGCACGTATTTGCTTGATAGTTTTATTGCTGTCGACTGTCGTTCGAGATTATGATTTGTGTTTTTATTTCGGAATACTTAGAGGATTTAAAATTACCAAAAGGTGTAAAAAGCTCCCACGTACTTTACGTATCGATTGAGCAAAGTGAAGACACCTTGACTTGTCTAATCGCTATTTGATAGATGTATAGAATCACAATCATTCTTGATTTCGAAGTGGTGATTTAAACAATTTTATATTTTAATTGATGCATTTGTTCCGGACTATACCTCAATTGTTTTCAATATCACAATGTAGCCTTGAATTCAATGCCATAATGTACGTTTTATGCACGAAAAGAATTAGGTGTTAAATAGTCATTTGTATTAAATGCATGAAAATACAGCATATTATATTATATAGCAAAAAAATTTGAATCAAATTGAATTACTAACAAATTTGAATGCATCAACCGATTGAAAATTATATCATCTACAATTTCTGGAAACACTTCATTTTGATTGTGTTCTCCCTATCTCTAGTTGTGTGCTATAGCAGAATAATTAACTAACAAGTACATGGACAACCCCGCAAACACGAAAACGTTTGTTTTGACTATTTTTGTTTTGACTATTTCAACTAAAAATGGCTATTTTAACGAACTAGTTTTTAAATTTTTGCGGCATCAATTGCTGAAAAAATTGTTGCTTTTGGAAGCTATCAGTTTCCTGAATCCCCCTGAAAACCAAAATTTTAATGCAAAATTAGCCATATTTATTGAAAAGGGCAGTGCTCGCTATGATTATTTTCCAAATTTAATCTATATATAAAAGTCAATGTTTGTATGTATGTGATTTATAGACTCTCAAACAGCTTAACCGATTACCATAAGAATTTGTACATAGTAGGCGTTTGTTATGGAGCGTGTTAGTGTGCTATTGGTTGGGGATTATCTGCCCGGCAGATGGCGCTTCGGAACAAATTGTTTTCCTCCTATTTCGAATAAAAGTCGCAGCAACGCGCGATGGGTATGAGCTAGTCTAAGAATAATTGTGAATAACTCATTCTGCAGATAATACATTCCATCATGCGACTGAGGTCCGAATAAGACACACTACCAGCTAGGAATTTTGATTTTTCGGTGCATCAACTCAAACAGCGAGATATATTAAAATTTTGTAATAAGAAGTTCAAGAATACAGTTATATCAAACTAAAATAATGCCCAAGCATTGGGAAAGGTGGTGAGGGAGAGTGACGTGAACAAATTACACTAGTTTACAAGAAAAATGAAGCTTCAAGAAAAAGTATTTTTTAGACTAGTTTTGGGTCGCTGAACACGAAAACAATATTCATTTTTTTGAGTTGTTGAGCGCTTTTTGTAGTTTTTAGTCAATATTTCGTGTCAAAATCATTTAATTAATTTAGTCAATATGCAGGTTTAAAGGTGCCGAGATGCCCTTTCCTAAAACATATAATATGTTTCGATCATATGTAAAAATCTTAGTGCTGCAAGCGACCAAAGTTTAAAAAACCTGTTTTAATCCACCTAGCGGTGCAATTGTGCCTTTCTCAATCATGAACACGTGAATGTTTGCGTTGTTTATATTCATTAAAAGCTTTCAAATGAATATATTACATTTTATTATAATACATGACATGACAAATATACAAGAAAAAATCACTATTCGAGTTCTAAAATTTTGTAAAAGAAAAAACAGAAATATGCATTTTTTTTAAAAATGTCGAATATTAGACTTTTTTTTTACTTTGGTTGATTGTAATCATAATAAATGTACATTTCTCGACAAACATACGATTACGGCTTAAAAGCCAACTGTCAAAATTATTTTTGAAAGGGAATTCCAGACAAACCGTTACTGGCTAAACGCAGTTCATAGCAGTTAATGCAAGAGAAAACTTTTTTCTTTTGTTTACTATAAACATTTGTGATTGCCGGGTAACAGTTTGTCTGAAATTTCCTTTCAAAGGGAATTTTGACAGTTGGCTTTTAAGCCGTAATCATATGTTTGTCGAGATTTGATCTACGCATATTATACATTTTCGGAAAGGGCACATCAATACCTTTCGAACTGTTTCGATCGGATTCTATTCGAACAAGATATTGACAAATAACTAAAATAGTGCCCAAAAACACCTTTTTCAAAGAAATCTTGACAATGCTTCTTTGAAAAAAAAAATGGACTTGGTTTTCGTATTCAGCGATCCAAAATTAACTGAGGAAACACCTTTCTTCTTAGCTTATCGCAATTTCCTTAAAATTGTTAAAATCTGTCACATTAGATTCTGAAAATATGAAAAAAAAATTTCTGTAATAAAAAATAGAGCAAAAACAAAAAAGCGGAAGCAAAAGAAAAACGTGTTTAATCCACCTAACAGTGTGAGGAGACATTTCTTATAACTCTTATCACTCTCTTCGGATATTATATCGTTTGAAAACATTTAGAACTTGATATTTCGCGATGTTTTTGATAACACATACTACATGGGATAGTGGCAGGACTCAGAGAATCGCTCAAATCAGCATAGGACAACATCAGTGCTAGAAATCTCAAACTCAAAACTCAAAATCAATGGGAAAGCAAAAAAATGGCCCATAAAATTGACATACCAACGAATTATTGTTAATGCTCTGTTAATAAAATATCTATATTGTGGTGGGAAAACTGAATTTTCCTAAAGGGGTTATATATTGTACTGAAACAAAAAAAACGATTTTTTTTAATCGTTTATATTTTACTCAAATTTCCAACGCGACTGAAAACTAAGAAATCAACGCTTTTTCTTGAAAAGGGCGATACTAGCAGTGATACTATTCAAAGAAAATCAACAGTGAATATTTCCAGACTTGGTTTTATTTCCTAATTAAGAACTATTGTGTTTTTTTACATCCTAGATTGCATGATTCAGTGATCGAAACCCAAAACTTCATAAAGTATTTGAAATTATTAAATTAAAATTTGTTTTTACTATTGAAATTGACAAACTGATAGTATCGCCCCTTTGGCGATTGTTTACTTTTTCAGTCCCACCTATCAGCATTGAAGTATCGCCCTTACGTTTTTTTACAATAACTACCGTTCTACACCACAGATTTCGTCCGTGTTTTTTCAATAGAGATCATTGTTACTATTTACAGCTGGTATCAGCTTGATAATCCTAAAAAATACGAAAATAACAGTTTCGCCTCTAAACTGCTAGCAAAAAAAGTATCGCCCTGTTTGTTTGCATGGAGCGTGGAGGGCGAAACTTTAAATAAACAAACAAAAATACAGTTTCGCCCGTTGTTTTTTTTGCTGTAGTTTAAGAAAGCAATATCGTAGAATCAAAATTTTTAGGTTAATTTGTTGCGTTTCAAAGCCCTCATTCGCATGTATGAAAAAATCCCTATGTTTACATTTGTAAGTATCGCCCTTTTTACAAAAAAGCGTTGAAATGAAATCGCAGCTCCTGATATCACGCTATCTCTGAAGTGCATGCGTGCATAGTTCCAAATTTTACTTCAACATCGACTTTTTCTAAAGGTGACTTCCCAGTAGTATCCTTGATTTGAATTATTATCGCTAATCCTAATGCCAAAGAACAAATAAAAATCTCATGAAAACGAACCGTTTGGGAAAATCATCATCATTACTGGAATTTTCATTTTCACGAATCTTTTCGATAACCTTCCGTCACCTGTGTTAATGCATTGGGTGCACATTGCTCTGAAAATCTAGCGAAATCGTCTTAGGGCACCAGCGGGTCTAATTCAGAGCTATCTGCGCAGCGAGTTAAATCTGTAAAGAATACTAAAAATTAATTTCTATTCCATAATTTTCAGTTCAGCAATTCGAGAGATCGTGCTCACCGCAAGCCATGAAAAATAGACTACGTTGTGAAGCGATGGTCACTATTTATTAAAAAATCACGGTTAAATAAAAATTAAACTATTAAAAAATTTCAAATAGTTTATAATTTTCACAAACTTATTAGGAAAAATGGTTTAATAAGCTTTCGTAATATTGTGTAGTAAAAAAGCTGAAAATTTGAAAATAAATCTGAGGATTATGATTGATTACAGAACTCTGGAATTTTCTATTGGAATGTTTTCAGGCAGGAATTTGATATTGATGCTATTAGACAACTGTGAAATCAAGACCAATAGATCAGTTACATATCAGGACCCCATTCCGACAATTTATCAAAAGTCCTAATGATGTTTACAACAACAGGTTATCAATCTATGGATCAGATAATGTTATTGTAATATTGAATTAAATCAGTCTGCATCAATAAATTTTCAACTTCAATCCAATATTTTTTTTTGGGTGTGGTGGGGGGGTTGTATGGTGTCAAACCCCAAAACCTTCTCTTGGCTACGTCGTTGCTTGGAGTTATTTATTTCGCTTTTCATTTTCCGAAAGGTTTCAGATCGATCCGATGGTCATAAGTTAGAAAAATTGCAGTCAGAAGGTTCGCACAAATGAATACAAATGAATATTTTTGTACTGATAAGTTATCAAGTTCCTTCCAGACAACTTGGAAGTGTTCAGTGATTATTTCTAGCGGTTGTAGATAGAAAAATGAAATACAAAATTCGTTTTATGGAAATAATGTTTGGCTTATTTCAATGGATTATTACTATATTGAACAATAAATAGGCGACAAAGAGTAATCCACAAACAACAAGCCATAACTTTAAAGTATTCAACATAGATATTTGAAGTCTTCAGTAAAGTTATTCGCAAAAGTAAGAGCTACAAATTTGCTGAAGACATCATTTCGATATAATCACTTCCAAGAAAATCTGTGAAAATATCTCACTCATAGGGGGATTAATCAGCAAAAGCACAATACCAAGAGAAGGGGCATATTACCTCCATTAAATTCTCCGAAGATACTATTGACCTAAAATAAGCCGTTTTGGCGTTAATAATAGATTACATGTTTTTGGTCATATTTCTGGCAATGGGAAATGATAAAAATCTTTCGTACGCATTTAATGTTAAATATCTCTTTTGATAATAGTCCGATTTCAACAATCTATAGCTTGTTCGAAAGGTATTCGTTAAAGCTATCTAAAAACATATAAATTGTCAATCTACATTGTCAATTTCGGCAGATAATTTAAAAGAACTGCAAAAAACGCCATTTTTACGCATTCAAAAATTCATTTCTTGGAAACTAAACATCAGAATTAAAAACAAATTAATAGCGTTCATACTGTTTTTTAGTTCTTTCATTTAAAATTGGTTTGGATAAGATCGGTTCAGCCATTGCCACGAATGAGAATTTGTCCGTTACATACACACACACACACACACACACACACACACACACACACACACACACACACACACAGAGAGACATTGTCCCAAGTCGTCGAGCTGAGTCGATTGGTATATAAGACTCGGCCCTCCGGGCCTCGGAAAAAATCTTGAAAGTTTGAACGAATTCTATACATTTCTTTTATAAGAAATGTAAAACGTTTTGCCTTTCTCATATAGAAAGGTTATGCAATCAATCTGAAAAACGTCAACCTAATCCCGGCCCAGAGGGCCAAGTATCATATCCCATTCGACTCAGTTCGTCGAGATCGGAAAAAGTCTGTATGTGTGTGTATGTGTGTGTGTATGTATGTGCGTATGTGTCAAATAATGTCACTCATTTTTCTCAGAGATGGCTGGACCGATTTGCCCAAACTTAGTCTCAAATGAAAGGTGCAACTTTCCCATCGGCTGCTATTGAATTTTGGATCGATCGGAATTCTGGTTCCGGAATGACGGGTTTCAGAGTGCGGCCACACAGAAATTTCTCATATAAACTATAGGAAAAATTAAAAATAGAATTTTTATTTTTGATGCTAAATGTGTTCAAGGTGCATGAAACGTCGAGATTTGATGCAAACTCGAAAAAAAATTTGACGACGATTCACTTTTTTGGATTTTGGCACATTTTTGCCTTTCTCATATAGAAAGGTTATGCAATCACTCTGAAAAACGTCAAACCAATCTCGGTCCGGAGGGCCGAGTGTCATATCCCATTCGACTCAGTTCGTCGAGATCGGAAAAAGTCTCTATGTGTGTATGTATGTATGTGTGTGTATGTGTGTGGGTATGCGTGTGTATGTGTGTGTATGTATGTGCGTATGTGTCAAATAATGTCACTCATTTTTCTCAGAGATGGCTGGACCGATTTGCCCAAACTTAGTCTCAAATGAAAGGTGCAACCTTCCCATCGGCTGCTATTGAATTTTGGATCGATCGGAATTCTGGTTCCGGAATTACGGGTTTCAGAGTGCGGCCACACATATAAACTATAGGAAAAATTAAAAATAGATTTTTTATTTTTGATGCTAAATGTGTTCAAGGTGCATGAAACGTCGAGATTTGATGCAAACTCGAAAAAAAATTTGACGACGATTCACTTTTTTGGATTTTGGCACATTTTTGCCTTTCTCATATAGAAAGGTTATGCAATCACTCTGAAAAACGCCAATCTAATCCCGGCCCGGAGGGCCGAGTGTCATATCCCATTCGACTCAGTTCGTCGAGATCGGAAAAAGTCTGTATATATATGTGTGTGTGTGTGTGTGTGTATGTATGTATGTGTGTGTGTGTATGTGTGTGAGTATGTGTGTGTATGTATGTGCGTATGTGTCAAATAATGTCACTCATTTTTCTCAGAGATGGCTGGACCGATTTGCCCAAACTTAGTCTCAAATGAAAGGTGCAACCTTCCCATCGGCTGCTATTGAATTTTGGATCGATCGGAATTCTGGTTCCGGAATTGCGGGTTTCAGAGTGCGGCCACACAGAAATTTCTCATATAAACTATAGGAAAAATTAAAAATAGAATTTTTATTTTTGATGCTAAATGTGTTCAAGGTGCATGAAACGTCGAGATTTGATGCAAACTCGAAAAAAAATTTGACGACGATTCACTTTTGACATTAAAAATGTCTTACACCACTATCTGGGGCTAGGTGTCATTCTAAAATCTAAACTATCTCCCATGTAACGAAACTATATAAGGTTTGCACGCTTATAACTCCGATATTACTAGATTCAGAAACACCTAACTTAAATATTGGTAATAATTTAATATCTCCCCAATAAAAGTAGACTTTTGGAAATTGGTAAAATTAAAAAGTTCACAAAAAACGGGAAAAATACCATTCGTGAGGCAGATTTCTCAGACACAGCCGTCAAAAGAGGGCAGCTTAGTTGCTCAATGAAACACGAAAAGTCATAAATAGAAGCAACGCATGTCCGTTTAAATCAGTTGTTGCTCTTATCCCACACGAGCAACGTCGTCTCCGGGCGATGCAATAAGCGCTATCGATTTTCGGTAACGTTGGCATTTGCACACACTCGCACCTAAGTGACTAAACCATATACGGTTAGTTTATAAATAGAGGTGACGCGTACCCGTTTGAATCAGTTTTTGTTCTTATGTCGAACGGGTAAGATCATGGCTGCAGCGTCTGGGCACTACAATAAGCGGTAGACGCTATGCATTTTCGGCAGCGGTGGCCGTGTGCGGATTTGTCGGGTACCAGCATGGTGTCACAGAATGATTTGCAAAGTGGGTGGGCGGGGTGGTTTGGATTCAATTCAATACGATGTGTGCTGCTTAAGGTTCAAGTTACCTTTTTTAAGCATGTGTCAGAATTGAACGCTTGGTAGTGTGCGTAGGAAAAATTGTGTTCAGCTTTGCCACCGGATTATCCATTTAAACCTTTTTAAAACTCTAAAAGAAGAATATCAGTCGATTTATTAGATCATCACGATTCAATTCATGCAAAATACCTGCTGGAAAAACCATCGGCTTAGCTAAATGGTGCTTTTGAAAAAGTGGCTGTGGTTTTTTCATTGCGCAGTTGTGTTGCGTACCCCAGCTCGGTGTGGTAGTGTGATAAAAAATCACAGCCACTTTTTCAACAGCACCATCCAGCTAAGCCGATGGTTTTTCCAGCAGGTATTTTGCATGAATTGAATCGTGATGATCTAATAAATCGACTGATATTCTTCTTTTAGAGTTTTGAAAAGGTTTAAATGGATAATCTGGTGGCAAAGCTGAACACAATTTTTCTTACGCATACTACCAAGCCTTGAGGTAACTTGAGCCTTAAGAGTGTTGCGTTTGAAAAAAATATATTTATTTTTATGCATGCGTGTGCGTTGTAACTTGTTAATCCATGTTTACGGCGCTTTGTAGCTGCGTAGGGTAAAGAGCCAATTGGTTTTCATGTTTCATATTTCGGTTATATGTTTTTTATCAGTAAGGCATCTGACAACGTGCGTCTGTAGTTATTGCACTGTTCAGCAGCGTAGTATTTTATATAGGAGAGTACACTCAGGTTTTTTACGCGGATTTTGAAATTTACGCGGTTTTCATTAACGCGTTTTTTTTTTAAATTTACGCGGTTTTCATTTACACGGCCTGTATCCCCTGCGTGAAAAATCTGAGTGTAATTGCATCGGAAACAATCACATTCCCAGCAGAACTTTTTCTAATTGCGTTTTAAGGTATACAACTGTTCTAATTGCGTTTTAAGGTATACAACAAATACGGTTGGGTATACTAATTTAAATTTTAAAATAAATCTGTTTTAAATTATGAAACAAACCGCTGTACTGAAGATATAATTATGTCAGTCCTATTACCACATAAAACACCTATATAATATAAAACGCTGCGGAATTGGTTTAATAATACAACGTTTACACTACAGAGTTATAACACGTTTTAATAATTAGCAACAAGAAAAATGTCACCAAGATAGCATAAAAACCCGTTTTAACTGGTAGTGCGAACGTTGCATAACAATGTAATTTATCAAATAATTTCATTTTTCCACCACTAATCGATCAAGAAATACTTACACTTAAGATTGTTTACTTAAGTTCATTAGTACATTATTGAAAATTTAAATGGAAAATGAAATTTCATAATTTATGGAGAATCTGTATATTTCCGTTGGCAGGCGTGGGTTTCCTCATCACAGCTCTCAATATGGAACTTTTCTTTCGAATATATTTTCTGGACAGACCAGCCTATTTTTACTAGATGGATCAGCCAAATAATGCCAATCACCTAGTGAGATACTTGATTAATTAATAGATTACCGTTAAAAGACCTTCAATAAATTATGTTTTAATGGGGAGGGTATATAGCAAATTGTAACATATGAAAACAGGCGAGTGAACAAGAACGTGTGTCGATATGTGTGATAGATAAAAAAGCTATATTTTTAATGTCACCGTGGTCGTGTCCTGTACACAACCCTTTAATTTTTTGGATTTTGGCACGTTTTTGCCTTTCTCATATAGAAAGTGCAAGTGCAAGCACTCTGAAAAACGTCAACCTAATCCTAAACCCTTTTTTTTCGACTCGCATAAGGTTTCTGGATTTTAACAGGGGCGTAGTTGATGGTTTACGAAGAGGGGTTACACCCCCCCCCACTACTGTTCACTCCCCTCCTTTAAAAATCTCCTTAAATCAGCCCTCAGACCACCACCCTATCCAGCCCTCATACCCCTCCCTTTCAACCCCATCATCTTTAAACCACCACTATATCACAAAGCATACCAATTTAAGCTGGGGAGTCGTTCGTTCATGGGACTTTCGTCCTCTTCACATACCCACCCCCGCATGACAAAATGAGTTAGCAAGCAGATAACATTGATCTAATGCTGATTAGGCTAATGGAGTAGGATATTTTTTTGTTTCAAGTGTTTCACAGTCGACACGTAGCTCATCAAGTTCGTAGCTGGCATGCCATTGTGTATAAGTGCAAAGTGTACTAAGAATGTAATGGACATTTCCACAAGTATGTTGAACATACAAAAAGCCTCCGTGCCATAGTTTAGAGAAATGAGAAAGGCACAATTGCACCGCTAGGTGGATTAAAACAGGTTTTTTTTAAACTCGAACTTCTTTGAAAGACAAATAGAGTATTATTTTCATATTCAGCGACCCAGAATTATTCTAGATAACACTTTTTCTCGTAACTTCTTTTTCTTGTAAGCAAGTGTAATTTTATTTAAGACCAAAAGAGATATGTAAAAAACAGAGCAATTTTTACTCGGTGCTTAATAAAATCACCAGTTTTTGTTGGATTTTCGTGATCTTAGGCTTAAAATTCACATGAGAAGTTTGTCTGTTATATAAGATTTTAAAAGATTTTTTTTGCAGATTTATTTGTTATGAAAAATCAACTAAAAATTAGTGTTTTTGCCAAACGCTACTTTTTTTGACTTTGGTTGCTCTTAACCCTAAATTGTTCCTGAGAAATTGACCAAAAACCGCAAAAAGTGCTCAAAAACACCTTTTTCAAAAAATCACAAAAACGGTTCTTTGAAAAAGAAAATGGATATGATTTTCGTGCTCAGCGATCCAAAATTGATTTAGAAAACACCTTTTTTCTTAACTTCATGCAATAGGGACCTTTAATTTGGAAAAATTGTGCCAGTTTTTCATATGTATTGGTAGCGGGTGTCCTTACGAGTACACTCATATCATTCTTAAACCTTAATTATTCTTTTATGATTTTTAAATTTAAAAAAACCAAATTAAACTCAACCAGCAAACTGACAGTTGTCCTACTAAATGACGTATCTGCAAATATCTCGTTCGCCTCATTGTTAACTGAGACAGCACCCCACACAGCATGATCTGGTACTTTGTCAATCCGCTAGCAACCTGCCATCTCAAGTTTCATCTGCAAACTATGGTAGATCTGATAAGGCAACCTATAGGGTCGTGCAAGTCGCATGGGTTTGGATGTGTTATTGTCCTAAAAGGAAACAAACTAAAAAATGTTTTTTTCAATAGTTTCGGGCCAAAAAATTGAAAAAGGACTGAGATATTAACTCACGGTACTAATCTGCATCAGAATATGCCTTAACCCGCACACCCCTAAAGATCCCTATTAACCCAAAATTTGTAAACTAGTGTTATGAACATGCTTGGGTCAATTTATTTACCACTATCACTATTTATATTCTGTGAATTTGATGCTCATCGGACAAAACAAAACAAACTGCAATTTTGATTGCACTGAAAAAAAATCTTAGGTGGAATTAAAATTATCATGCGATGAACAAAATCATTACTCATTTTCTGCAACGAAGCATTTTCGTGCATTGTAAATAGTTCGTTTCGTCTAATGGCATCTTGATGAACGAATAGTTGAGTAGTTTTACATATTTAATGTACGGGTTATTGCATGTCAAATTTACAACCACAATTTTAATTCCTACCAAAAATTTTTCTTTCGTTCTTAGCACAAAATATCACAATTTATTTTTTGTTTTGGCTGAATACGACAGATTTTTTTCAAGTTATGAGTTTTTGAATTTTATGAATAGGACCATTTTTCAACCACTGATAACTCAGAAACTCTTAGTTGTACGAAAAATTTATTATTAATAAAAAGTGCGTTTTCGAATGAACTCATCAATAAAAATCTGATATAGTTTTTTAGTTATTCATGTTATGAATTCTGCAAATGTTAAAAACAAGCTTGGACTAATAAGTTTTTTTTTCTATGAAAACATTTATAATTATTTTGAGAACCTTATTACTTTACGAGATATTTCAATTAAAGCTGGCCCATAACATGGCGTTTAATGTAAAATTGCCCTTTTTATTGTTATAATTGTAATATCTCGCAAAACACACATCAAATACTTTACAATTTTTACACAATATTTCTAACATGATCTTTATTATTTGAAGAAAAATATGCAAAAATATTTGATCCAACTTTTAAAAAAATTCTCAATTTTTCCGGTAAGCTCATGCGAAAATGAAATATTTATATTTTATATTTTTTCCATGCATCAAATACTTTACGAGCTATCAGCGATTGAAAAATGTGAAGTTGAAAGCTCATACCTTGAAGTAAATATTATATTCAGCCATAACAAAAATACCTGTCAAATATTTTTAGCTGAAGAATGCAAGAAAAAATTTGGAATGAGCTAAAATTTTATTTGTAAATCTGACGCACGGTGCATAAAAGTTATCATCGATGTCTAAGCTATTTTTCGTCAATGAAACGAAATGATTCGTTTTTTTATCAATTGTTTTATATAGTATAAATATTTTTGGAAAGGGTAAATTTATTTTACGTACATAAAGGAAAAAAATCGTATTTCCGTATTACATCGGATCTTTTTGGATTTATGTTTGACAACATCGATTTTATTTCAAGGAGCTCACCCCTATTGTGTACTAGAAAAACTACTACTATATTTGCGAAACTTATCCAAATATATTTCGATAACAAGCCACTAAAAACTAAAATAAAACAATTCCTATATTTTACCAAAGTTGGTTTTATGAAATTTATTCGTAGCCGAATTAAAAATATTTTTTCTCAGTGTATACTCTTATTTGACAGTTTGCGCTCGAACAGGCAGTCGAAATCTAGTACCGCAATCTAACAAGCTCGAACGAATTCGATACGTAATGCCGCAATTTAGTCGAAACGACTTCAAATCGTTTCGAATTGAGTCACTCGAATCGAGATGCGGAATGCCATTCCAGGTTTTTCAATTCAATATTACCGTGGCTGGTTTTTCTTTTGCAAAATTTTAGAACTCGAATAATGATTTCTTTTCTTGTATATATTTGTCAAGTCACGTATAATAAAGTTGTAATGTATACATTTGAAAGCTTTTAATAAATATAAGCAACTAAGAAATTCTTGTGTTCATGATTGAGAAAGGCACAATTGCACCGCTAGTTGGATTAAAACAGGTTTTTCAGTTTAATATTACCGTGGCTGTTTTTTCTTGTACAAAATTTTAGAACTCAAATAATGATTTCTTTTCTTGCATATGGATGTCATGTCATGTATAATAATAAAATGTAATATATGCATTTGAAAGCTTTTAATGAATATAAACAACGCACACATTCTCGTGTTCATGATTGAGAAAGGCACAATTGCACCGCTAGGTGGATTAAAACAGGTTTTTAATTTAAGTCCCAATTTCTCATCAATTACGTATGTATTCCATATTTTAAGATTTTTTTTTATTTCGATTATAGAGGTTTTAACCTTAAGGTCATTCGCCTCTTCGGGTTAGAAAAATCTCTTATGAAAAAATTCAAACCCTATGTGCGGGGTCGGGACTCGAACCCAGGTGCGCTGCGTACAAGGCAATCGATTTACCAATACGCTACGCCCAAGAATTCAATATGTTACACACAATCTTAAAACGTATTAATTAGGTTCCTAATGAGCATGTTCGCAATAGACCTTTCTCGTCCGACCTAACCCCCTTTTTTCTTATTTTTATTCAAAAGAATATACATTTTTAAGAATATTTCCGTTGAAATGAGACTTTTTAGAGCTATCGTGATTTTTTAATGATTTTTTTAAATTTTAAAAATGCAAGAATGTTGAGTATTTTTTTCACCTTTGCAAGAATGGTGGGACTCAAAATGTGTGTTTAGGCAACACTGTTTTGTTTATTTTAGCTTGAGTTCCTGGCAACGCGGCAAATGATGTGGTGAGTCACGGTACAAAGTTCATTGGTTATGTACAAAGAGAATAGGAAAAGAGACGAATAGTGTGAAGCCAAAAATACCTTATTGAGCAGACCAATCGTGCAATGTAAATAAACATTACTCATGCCTGAGTTGGAGGAGATAAGTATTGTAAATCTATCAAAAAAAAAATTGAATTTTCGTCAGAATTTAGTGCAATCGTGATTGTAAGGTGCATTCTAGAGTCTATGCATGAGTAAAAACAAGTTTTAGAATTATTTCATCTCTTTGTTTCGAAATGCACATCGTTTGATAAACAAATCCAACGATCGACAAAAGGTTTGTTTTCAAAATATAATAGGAGTCATTTAAAGTGCTGCCTTTGGAAACGGTTGCCAAATTCTAGTGTTGAAATCATCGTAAAGGGAGTGTTGCTGTTTTGACTGATTTTCACTCTGCGTCTCTTTCACTATTCTCTTTGGTTATGTAAACAAACTAAAGTGAACCTCTCGGAGGAGAACATTGCATGATAATGTTTAACCTCACTTTTTTGACAGTTCAGAGAGATTGTTTACATGGCCTTGGAAGTTTTGTTGATTCGATCACAGTATGAGAAACTTGGTTTGGTTCGTTGCCAAATATTAACACTTTCCAAACAAGCTCGCTCAGCTGTAATTTTTTATTTGATGTCGGCATCATACATCGTTCCGTTAAATTTAACATTTTTACTTTTCTTGTAAATGATTCATTGAAGAAGTAAGGAATTTCTAGCCAAACATTTGAAAATGGCCTACTGCCAAATGCAAATAAATCGAATTTTCATGTTCTCTATTAAAATCCTGGGACAGAACCTGTGGATAGATGTTTTCTTTTTCTTTTTTCTGTTCATTTTATCTCTTGTCTTGCATAGCCACTCTTTCTTCCTCACATATTTTAAATGGACTGGCTACATTTAACAGTTCCCTCTGACAGCATTTGAGGGTTCCCTTTGGCTGCATTTGACAGCTCCCCCTGGCTGCAATTGACAGTAGGTTTTCCGTATCTACACGCCCCGTCCCAGTTAAAAACTATCTATCTGGCCATGTACATAAACATAACGCAACAATGGATTATGAAGAATTTTGATAATGATTTTATAACAAATTATAAAAGGGCCCGGCTGATATAAAAGTCCTAACTAGCAATACACTTATTATAAAATGATTATAAATGATTATTGTAACTGATTCCAAAAGGATTATAAAGGCAGTGAAATACGTACTCAATGAATTAAGGGGAGTGTCTGATGTAAACAATATGCACAATTAAACTAAATAAAACAGTATTAAATTTTTTAAAAAGAATTATAATGAATTCGACCCAAACTTCTTTTGCCTTTTTCTCAAGGTTTCCGTTTGGCAGTTAGACCCTTTTCAAATGTTTCAAATGTTTGGGTAGAATTTAGATTATTTTATCGTTGTTGCGATCAATTTCATTTGGTTTGTTTTGTTCACAATGTTAGTCGCAGAGCATTTTGGTGATCTATGGCAACTGATGACCTTTACACCCCATACTAGGTCCGCTCCTGTTGCAGCTGTTTCGCCCCGCCCGGCACCGAGTCAACCGATGGTCCAGCCTGCGCCGCACTCGTCTGTCGCTATGTCAATGGCAGGGACTTGGATTAAAGACTAAAATGTCAGCTACGGCTGGTGGTGTTACTGCAATCGGTTTGCCTTCGGCCACGTTGGACATTCGGCTAACGGGAATATTCAGCGATTCCGATTCGAAGGAAGCAGCGCCAGTAGCAGACTGCTTCGGTTCAGCAATACGCTCCGGTATCGGGCGAAGCTAACACTCCGGCAGGACGAAGGTTTCAACGAGGGGCTCAGGCATAAGTAGTAGAGTCCTTGCACTTACTGCGTGTCGAGTGAACAATTCCGACGAAACTACTGCCGCTCTCGCCAAGTTTGAATACCGTAATAAGTGCGACATCAGCGGTATAGTTCCAGGAATAGTCGAGAAGAGTGCCAGGACTGACTTGCCGAGAGCTACAAGATTAAATAGCAGGACGTTTTTAAAGTGACCATAATAACCTAGAGGCTTTTGGGCAGACGATTTATTCAGCAGAATAAGATAGCAAAATTACCCAAAACATAAGAGCTGGCTGCCGAAGTGAATCCACACACATCATCACCTACAGAGGCAAGCAATATTGAAACGCAGCGAAATTCCTCACAATGAATTGATCTCGTCAGATGAAATTCCACGAAATACAATTTTCATAGCATAATTTATCCGACCGAAATTGTAGTCCTCAGTCGAGAGAGACTGAGAGTAGCAGCAGCTAGGAATTTTCTAAGTAGAGAGCGTTAAGACAGATCTCCGAAGCATGCCTAGTTATTTCCTACCAATTTGACCAAGACAGCAGATGAAAGATAGCTTTATTGCGGTGCCAAAATGATGGCAACTCGAGATATAATATAAATTTACATATAATTTCTCCTCCCTGATATTCTTCCAGAATGTATAATGCTCTGCATTCTTATCACTCCTAACAAATCCTTCTTACTCCTTATCGTCAGTGCCGATCACTGTTTTGCATTTGCCGGCTAAATCAACGACAATGTGATCATCGACGAAACTTTTGCTGTAATGGAACTTGAATACGATTAATAAATAATTGTTCCATTCGAAAGCGATAACCTTGTTGTCGTCATGTTTGCAGCTATCATACGCTGGCAGGCATTCTGACCAATGGAAACGTTCTTCATATGGGCATTGAACTAACAAAATCATTTCAACAACTTATCATCGACCGAATTCGTTACCTATACAGTTCAGGTAAACTTCACCACCTAAAATGAGTAATCAATCGGATCATCTTGTTAGGACTTAACCCACGAGCAAACAAACAAATGTGTACAAATCCTTATCCATCATCCAGAAAGCAATCGTTTAATAGCCCCATACTTGATCTTGCGATTCAGCATATGTCACCGGGTATTACATCCAGCGCCGATTGGTCAATGTATGAACAAAGAGCATCGAAAGTATTCAAGTAATGTAAATTTTAAAAGTCCATGTAAACAAGTCTTAGGTAAACAAACACACTGAACTGTCAGAAAAGTGAGGTTATACATTTTCATACAATGCTCTATGTTTTTGACAGGTATATGAATGAATCATTTCAGCATCAGTGATGCCAGGTCCATTTAAACAATAGCCTGCAGTAAAAATATAAAAGTCTGCAGATTGCTACAAAAATCTTCAATAAATTTGACATAGAAATGTAGTATGTATATATTTTAAATGATCAAAAATGTTGAAAGCAGGTGTATAAATTGGCTGGCATAGGCTTTGTTCTACTAAATATTTGTAATCTGCAAAAGATCTGCAGTGAAAATGCAAAATCTGCAGATTTACTAATATATATGCAGATCTGACATCCTTTTAGTATTCCCCACAGGGAATTCATCCAAATGGTGTAAAAATACGGGGAAGCAAGGCAAGATAGGTATTCAGAATATGGGGTTAAATAGGCAGCTTGCACTATTTTTGATTTTTTCAATAGTTAGAGGTACCAAATCATCGCGGCAATAGGCAGTAACGAATTGGGAATAAAAAAGGAAGCATCCTATCATATAAAAAATTTTGACGAGAAAGGTCTATTGGTTACTTCAGTGAAAGCTAAAAGAGCGATTTTTTTCAATTTCATTTGCGTATGATCGTAATTTATTAAAACCAACCACGTAGCTTAATAAATAATACAAGATCAGTAAGTTCTAACTGAAAACTCAAATGAATAATATTGGTGTGACCGTTGGTGGTTGGTTTCGGGACTGCGGAATCTGATTCTCTGGGCCGAATGACATGTGTAAGTTCTATGGCATGCTGTGCCACAAAAAATAGTATGTCATATTTGATGACAATCAAATACAATCGCTTTCTGAATCTCCCGAATTCGGCTCTTCGGACTACAGATTTTTTTATCATTCTCAACATTTGGGTCATCAAATTACTTCAACCACATGATCTACGAATCATATTGAAAGTAATGCGAACGCATTTAACTCCGATTTCGGATATTCCTGAATTCAGTTCGCTGGACTCATGATTGTTTTGTCTGTTTTGCATTGATTTGCCATCATGTGACGCATGAAAAAACGTACCCTAGGATTTGATGACAATCAAATACAATCGCTTTCTGAATCTCCCGAATTCGGTTCTTCGGACTACAGATTTTTTTTATCATTCTCAACATTTGGGTCATCAAATTACTTCAACCACATGATCTACGAATCATATTGAAAGTAATGCGGACGCATTTAACTCCGATTTCGGATATTCCTGAATTCAGTTCGCTGGACTCATGATTGTTTTGTCTGTTTTGCATTGATTTGCTATCATGTGACGCATGAAAAAACGTACCCTAGGATTCCAGTGATTTTTATCAAAATTTTACTGCTGGTTTTTGAAACTCCTGAATCTGGTTACTAGAATCGAAGAGTGTTTTCGAATCCTATTATGTGTCACATCAAATTAATAAGAGTGAGAGATCATAATTTTAGTTACTGTGTACGTTTTACGACCGGTTTGGGGTATTTAGGAAATCGGTAAGCGGACTAAAATATGTTTTCAAAAATTCTTGAATCGTGGATACAAGTGGATCTTTATAGTCCATTCTAATGATATAAGTTCATGTATTGCTTTTATTTGATGAGGTGCAAGCGGTGGGAATATTAAAAAACACTCTACAGGCCCAGACATAATAATAATGACTAATGATTTAATTATTAGGAAATGAGTCAAAATAAGAAAATTTTCAATAAAGTTAATTCTTATAGCTGGGGGTGGGCGTAGCGTAGTTGGTAAATAGATTGCCTTGTACGCAGCGCATCTGGGTTCGAGTCCCGACCCGCACATTGGGTTAGAAATTTCTCATATGAGATTTTTCAAACCCGAAGAAGCGAATGACCTTAAGGTTAAAACCTCTATAATCGAAATAAAAAAAAATTCTTGTAAGTAAAAAAGTAATTGTGACATCTTTTTCATGGAACCACTATAATATTCTTATGAGAAAAGTTGTTTCACACTGCTAGGTGGGTAAGATTTTCAAAATTAGTTACTCGTTATCAAAATTCTACAAAATAAAGTATCATAGACAACAATTCTGTGAGAATTTTGCATGCTTCGATATAACGTACAATTTTTAAACCGAGATGTATATCGAAGTTTAACTGTGTCCCCATTTCGTCGGTCTAAAATAAACAAAGCGGCTGATAAAACAGGTATTCGCTGTAGTGACTCTTAATGCTCAACATTTTTGGAATGGAGTCGATGAGTGTACGACTGAAATCGCTGTCTGGCGCCATTTTGAAATTCAAGATTGCGGTTTTGCTTAAATCATATTTTTTCTTTATTTGTAATAAAGCGAAGCTGTTTCAATCCTGCTCTAGTTCCTTGTCTCATAATTATTTCTCATTACTTTATTCTTAAGTTTTTTATGCAAAAGAAATTGTTTTAGAGTTGTAGACCATTTTTCTTAACCGGAAGTCGCCATCTTGAATTTCAAAACGACACCAAACATCGAATTCCGTCGTGTACTCATCAACCCCTTTCCAAAAATACCCACATTGATGGGATTATAGAGGATTTTGCGTAACCGGAAGTCGCCATCTTGAATTTCAAAACGACACCAAACTTCGATTTCCGTCGTTTACTCATCAACCGCATTCCAAAAATACCCATACTGATGGGGTACATACATCTCATTCTATAATAAAATTCCATCATTATGAGAATCAGATCTATATCAGATGCTCAAAAATAGTATCTTATAACATCGCTCATCTTTCTATCACTGAGCCATACATATACAACTCATCTACTGATGGCACGACAAGCGATGCGTGAGCGATATATTAATTCTATCCCTCTATGATCGTTATTTTCTATCGCCCAGTGATGGGCGTGAAGTCCATCAGTAAGTGAGCCTCATTTTAGGGTTGAAGGAATCAGTCGATTATATCTGCTCTTGGAGTTGATCGAAATCGGAAAACGAGCCTCAGTATTGATTTTTTGCCACCCTTGGTAGTGATAAGTTTATGTGAGTAGATAATGAATCCGAAAATAAGTAATATTTGTAATTTTCATATTAGGCAATTAAGGGCGATTGAATGGCGCGTTCCCTGGGCGAATTAAGGGCGGGCAGAGCGGCTAAAAAATGACGGCGGCAAATCGCCGAAATGTTGCATTTGAAATAGCCCCCTAATTGCCAGCAATTTGCTCCACTGCTCGACAGGTCCATCGAGCGGGCCTTTTATTGTTTCCCGATAGAAAAAAATCCCGGAACGTGGCATCTACGTAACATCCACGCGGTTCGGAAGGCTAGGTTCGAGTGGTAAATTATAAGCCACGTTGGTTCCACCACAATCACAATCGCCTGGAAGGTACTAATCTGCATCCACTTACGTCACTCGGGGTAGTGCGAGGAGAAAAACGGACAGAAAATTAGATTTCCTGCTTCTGGGAGAGCGTCTATTGTGTTTTCACACCTTCAATACCCAGCAAGAAATCGGTGAATGAAGGAACCAGAATCACAGGTACCGCTCACCAGCCTTTGGACAGTTAAAACCACCCGAACCAACCCAGCGTCCGATGTACGTTCCACCGCCATTGTCATCGTTAAAACCACCAGTAAACACCCAACAAATCACAGGAGGTTTTTAATCAGAAATCGCCGTGTATTCAGATCATTGCCCAGTGGGTTATCCCGCTGATCAATATTGTCATCGCCTGAAAGCATCGGATCCGTAAACGTAACGCTGCATCGATTGACCTCCAGCCGAAGGCACAGTTCCAGTAAAAAAACCGCAAGTACACATTGAACCGTCACAAATGTAGGCTAATATGTAGGGCAATAAATTGTTATAGATAATGAAAATTGTTAGAGTGATTGATTAGACATTAGAAGTTACATTTGCTTCGTCAACCGATTAGTATTCGCATTCCGGATCCAAAAGGGATCATCAGCCCTCGCCTCCGATAGTTCACCTTGGAAGATCAAACATCCGTAGTAATTTGACGAGTTTATAAAAAAGACCACTTCAATATCCTTTCATCTATGTGAATCGTCTTGCGATAGTGATTAAACCCCCTGTTAACGTTCCCGTACTCTGAACAAGCGTTTTGGTTAGAACGACTGCGGTCAGAATAAACGACTCTGTGAGAATAATTTCCCCACCCACTGAGCATAGAAAGAGAGTAGCCAAGGGGGTAACAAATTGGCGCTCAACTAAAATTGCGAAACGCAGTCTGAATTTTTTCTCCCTCCCGCGAGGGGAAAGAAAAATCAGTTCCGATTTTTTTCATTGCACTGTCGTCGTTCTTCTAACGAACGAGTTTATATTCGGTGATTACTTTCTGCACAATGGAGGTAGAATTTCAATTACAATATAGAAATCTGTTGGTCCATCATCTAGAGCGACCAGAAATAGAACATGAACTTCAAATCCGCGCTGTCCAATTCGAACAGACGGATAGCCGATCGGCCTTCCAGAGAAGGCTAAGGGATCGTCTCAGGGAAGAAAGAGAAAGAGGGGTAGTGGATATAGACCTTTGGCAGTGTGATATAAGTATAGATGAAGAAATTAAGATTATTGATCAAAATTTAGAAACAATTCGGAATTATCTGGAAGGTTTGACACTATTATTTTTGATTTTCGATATGTTGTTTACTTTCTGAGATATGGGCGATTTTGTCAAAACGAGGCAGGTTTTTTGCAAATAACTTTCGAACAATACAATATTGTCCCATAAACTCAACATTTGGGTCATCAAATTACTTCAACCACATGATCTACGAATCATATTGAAAGTAATGCGGACGCATTTAACTCCGATTTCGGATATTCCTGAATTCAGTTCGCTGGACTCATGATTGTTTTGTCTGTTTTGCATTGATTTGCCATCATGTGACGCATGAAAAAACGTACCCTAGGATTTGATGACAATCAAATACAATCGCTTTCTGAATCTCCCGAATTCGGTTCTTCGGACTACAGATTTTTTTTTATCATTCTCAACATTTGGGTCATCAAATTACTTCAACCACATGATCTACGAATCATATTGAAAGTAATGCGGACGCATTTAACTCCGATTTCGGATATTCCTGAATTCAGTTCGCTGGACTCATGATTGTTTTGTCTGTTTTGCATTGATTTGCTATCATGTGACGCATGAAAAAACGTACCCTAGGATTCCAGTGATTTTTATCAAAATTTTACTGCTGGTTTTTGAAACTCCTGAATCTGGTTGTCTTTGTCTTGTCTTTGTCTTGTCTTTGTCTTGTCTTTGTCTTGTCTTTGTCTTGTCTTTGTCTTGTCTTTGTCTTGTCTTTGTCTTGTCTTTGTCTTGTCTTTGTCTTGTCTTTGTCTTGTCTTTGTCTTGTCTTTGTCTTGTCTTTGTCTTGTCTTTGTCTTGTCTTTGTCTTGTCTTTGTCTTGTCTTTGTCTTGTCTTTGTCTTGTCTTTGTCTTGTCTTTGTCTTGTCTTTGTCTTGTCTTTGTCTTGTCTTTGTCTTGTCTTTGTCTTGTCTTTGTCTTGTCTTTGTCTTGTCTTTGTCTTGTCTTTGTCTTGTCTTTGTCTTGTCTTTGTCTTGTCTTTGTCTTGTCTTTGTCTTGTCTTTGTCTTGTCTTTGTCTTGTCTTTGTCTTGTCTTTGTCTTGTCTTTGTCTTGTCTTTGTCTTGTCTTTGTCTTGTCTTTGTCTTGTCTTTGTCTTGTCTTTGTCTTGTCTTTGTCTTGTCTTTGTCTTGTCTTTGTCTTGTCTTTGTCTTGTCTTTGTCTTGTCTTTGTCTTGTCTTTGTCTTGTCTTTGTCTTGTCTTTGTCTTGTCTTTGTCTTGTCTTTGTCTTGTCTTTGTCTTGTCTTTGTCTTGTCTTTGTCTTGTCTTTGTCTTGTCTTTGTCTTGTCTTTGTCTTGTCTTTGTCTTGTCTTTGTCTTGTCTTTGTCTTGTCTTTGTCTTGTCTTTGTCTTGTCTTTGTCTTGTCTTTGTCTTGTCTTTGTCTTGTCTTTGTCTTGTCTTTGTCTTGTCTTTGTCTTGTCTTTGTCTTGTCTTTGTCTTGTCTTTGTCTTGTCTTTGTCTTGTCTTTGTCTTGTCTTTGTCTTGTCTTTGTCTTGTCTTTGTCTTGTCTTTGTCTTGTCTTTGTCTTGTCTTTGTCTTGTCTTTGTCTTGTCTTTGTCTTGTCTTTGTCTTGTCTTTGTCTTGTCTTTGTCTTGTCTTTGTCTTGTCTTTGTCTTGTCTTTGTCTTGTCTTTGTCTTGTCTTTGTCTTGTCTTTGTCTTGTCTTTGTCTTGTCTTTGTCTTGTCTTTGTCTTGTCTTTGTCTTGTCTTTGTCTTGTCTTTGTCTTGTCTTTGTCTTGTCTTTGTCTTGTCTTTGTCTTGTCTTTGTCTTGTCTTTGTCTTGTCTTTGTCTTGTCTTTGTCTTGTCTTTGTCTTGTCTTTGTCTTGTCTTTGTCTTGTCTTTGTCTTGTCTTTGTCTTGTCTTTGTCTTGTCTTTGTCTTGTCTTTGTCTTGTCTTTGTCTTGTCTTTGTCTTGTCTTTGTCTTGTCTTTGTCTTGTCTTTGTCTTGTCTTTGTCTTGTCTTTGTCTTGTCTTTGTCTTGTCTTTGTCTTGTCTTTGTCTTGTCTTTGTCTTGTCTTTGTCTTGTCTTTGTCTTGTCTTTGTCTTGTCTTTGTCTTGTCTTTGTCTTGTCTTTGTCTTGTCTTTGTCTTGTCTTTGTCTTGTCTTTGTCTTGTCTTTGTCTTGTCTTTGTCTTGTCTTTGTCTTGTCTTTGTCTTGTCTTTGTCTTGTCTTTGTCTTGTCTTTGTCTTGTCTTTGTCTTGTCTTTGTCTTGTCTTTGTCTTGTCTTTGTCTTGTCTTTGTCTTGTCTTTGTCTTGTCTTTGTCTTGTCTTTGTCTTGTCTTTGTCTTGTCTTTGTCTTGTCTTTGTCTTGTCTTTGTCTTGTCTTTGTCTTGTCTTTGTCTTGTCTTTGTCTTGTCTTTGTCTTGTCTTTGTCTTGTCTTTGTCTTGTCTTTGTCTTGTCTTTGTCTTGTCTTTGTCTTGTCTTTGTCTTGTCTTTGTCTTGTCTTTGTCTTGTCTTTGTCTTGTCTTTGTCTTGTCTTTGTCTTGTCTTTGTCTTGTCTTTGTCTTGTCTTTGTCTTGTCTTTGTCTTGTCTTTGTCTTGTCTTTGTCTTGTCTTTGTCTTGTCTTTGTCTTGTCTTTGTCTTGTCTTTGTCTTGTCTTTGTCTTGTCTTTGTCTTGTCTTTGTCTTGTCTTTGTCTTGTCTTTGTCTTGTCTTTGTCTTGTCTTTGTCTTGTCTTTGTCTTGTCTTTGTCTTGTCTTTGTCTTGTCTTTGTCTTGTCTTTGTCTTGTCTTTGTCTTGTCTTTGTCTTGTCTTTGTCTTGTCTTTGTCTTGTCTTTGTCTTGTCTTTGTCTTGTCTTTGTCTTGTCTTTGTCTTGTCTTTGTCTTGTCTTTGTCTTGTCTTTGTCTTGTCTTTGTCTTGTCTTTGTCTTGTCTTTGTCTTGTCTTTGTCTTGTCTTTGTCTTGTCTTTGTCTTGTCTTTGTCTTGTCTTTGTCTTGTCTTTGTCTTGTCTTTGTCTTGTCTTTGTCTTGTCTTTGTCTTGTCTTTGTCTTGTCTTTGTCTTGTCTTTGTCTTGTCTTTGTCTTGTCTTTGTCTTGTCTTTGTCTTGTCTTTGTCTTGTCTTTGTCTTGTCTTTGTCTTGTCTTTGTCTTGTCTTTGTCTTGTCTTTGTCTTGTCTTTGTCTTGTCTTTGTCTTGTCTTTGTCTTGTCTTTGTCTTGTCTTTGTCTTGTCTTTGTCTTGTCTTTGTCTTGTCTTTGTCTTGTCTTTGTCTTGTCTTTGTCTTGTCTTTGTCTTGTCTTTGTCTTGTCTTTGTCTTGTCTTTGTCTTGTCTTTGTCTTGTCTTTGTCTTGTCTTTGTCTTGTCTTTGTCTTGTCTTTGTCTTGTCTTTGTCTTGTCTTTGTCTTGTCTTTGTCTTGTCTTTGTCTTGTCTTTGTCTTGTCTTTGTCTTGTCTTTGTCTTGTCTTTGTCTTGTCTTTGTCTTGTCTTTGTCTTGTCTTTGTCTTGTCTTTGTCTTGTCTTTGTCTTGTCTTTGTCTTGTCTTTGTCTTGTCTTTGTCTTGTCTTTGTCTTGTCTTTGTCTTGTCTTTGTCTTGTCTTTGTCTTGTCTTTGTCTTGTCTTTGTCTTGTCTTTGTCTTGTCTTTGTCTTGTCTTTGTCTTGTCTTTGTCTTGTCTTTGTCTTGTCTTTGTCTTGTCTTTGTCTTGTCTTTGTCTTGTCTTTGTCTTGTCTTTGTCTTGTCTTTGTCTTGTCTTTGTCTTGTCTTTGTCTTGTCTTTGTCTTGTCTTTGTCTTGTCTTTGTCTTGTCTTTGTCTTGTCTTTGTCTTGTCTTTGTCTTGTCTTTGTCTTGTCTTTGTCTTGTCTTTGTCTTGTCTTTGTCTTGTCTTTGTCTTGTCTTTGTCTTGTCTTTGTCTTGTCTTTGTCTTGTCTTTGTCTTGTCTTTGTCTTGTCTTTGTCTTGTCTTTGTCTTGTCTTTGTCTTGTCTTTGTCTTGTCTTTGTCTTGTCTTTGTCTTGTCTTTGTCTTGTCTTTGTCTTGTCTTTGTCTTGTCTTTGTCTTGTCTTTGTCTTGTCTTTGTCTTGTCTTTGTCTTGTCTTTGTCTTGTCTTTGTCTTGTCTTTGTCTTGTCTTTGTCTTGTCTTTGTCTTGTCTTTGTCTTGTCTTTGTCTTGTCTTTGTCTTGTCTTTGTCTTGTCTTTGTCTTGTCTTTGTCTTGTCTTTGTCTTGTCTTTGTCTTGTCTTTGTCTTGTCTTTGTCTTGTCTTTGTCTTGTCTTTGTCTTGTCTTTGTCTTGTCTTTGTCTTGTCTTTGTCTTGTCTTTGTCTTGTCTTTGTCTTGTCTTTGTCTTGTCTTTGTCTTGTCTTTGTCTTGTCTTTGTCTTGTCTTTGTCTTGTCTTTGTCTTGTCTTTGTCTTGTCTTTGTCTTGTCTTTGTCTTGTCTTTGTCTTGTCTTTGTCTTGTCTTTGTCTTGTCTTTGTCTTGTCTTTGTCTTGTCTTTGTCTTGTCTTTGTCTTGTCTTTGTCTTGTCTTTGTCTTGTCTTTGTCTTGTCTTTGTCTTGTCTTTGTCTTGTCTTTGTCTTGTCTTTGTCTTGTCTTTGTCTTGTCTTTGTCTTGTCTTTGTCTTTGTCTTGTCTTTGTATTGTCTTTGACTTGTCAAGAAAATACACATGCACATGGTAATATATTTCTCACCTAGCAGTACAGGGTGACAGAATCATTCTGCAAAGTTTCGTAAACAAAAATATTTCTTTCTATAAAAATCAATTCGATCGTCCTCCTATTTTTTTCTAACCCACCAATTTCCACTAGTGATCATGGAAATTTCTTTAAAACACATGGCAATAAAATTTTCTTCTTCTGATGGATACAAGATAGGCGAACAAAATCATCCTGCAAGGTTTCGTAAACAAAAATATTTCTTTCTATAAAAATCGATTTGATCGTCTTCCCATTTTTTTTCCAACCCACCAATTTCCACTGGTGATCATGGAAATTTCTTGAAAACAATGGCAATAAAATTTTCTTCTTCTGATGGATACAGGATAGGCAAACACAATCATCCTGCAAGGTTTCGTAAACAAAAATATTTCTTTCTACAAAAATCAATTTGATCGTCCTCCCATTTTTTCCAACCCTCCAATTTCCACTGGTGATCATGGAAATTACTTGAAAACATATGGCAATAAAATTTTCTTCTTCTGATGGATACAGGATAGGCAAACAAAATCATCCTGCAAGGTTTCGTAAACAAAAATATTTCTTTCTACAAAAATCAATTTGATCGTCCTCCCATTTTTTCCAACCCTCCAATTTCCACTGGTGATCATGGAAATTACTTGAAAACATATGGCAATAAAATTTTCTTCTTCTGATGGATACAGGATAGGCAAACAAAATCATCCTGCAAGGTTTCGTAAACAAAAATATTTCTTTCTATAAAAATCAATTTGATCGTCTTCCCATTTTTTTCCAACCCACCAATTTCCACTGGTGATCATGGAAATTTCTTGAAAACAATGGCAATAAAATTTTCTTCTTCTGATGGATACAGGATAGGCAAACACAATCGTCCTGCAAGGTTTCGTTAACAAAAATATTTCTTTCTACAAAAATCAATTTGATCGTCCTCTCATTTTTTCCAACCCTCCAATTTCCACTGGTGATCATGGAAATTACTTGAAAACATATGGCAATAAAATTTTCTGCTTCTGATGGATACAGGATAGGCAAACAAAATCATCCGGCAAGGTTTCGTAAGCAACAACAATTGTTTCAATAGAAATCAATTTTTTTCCAACCCTCCAATTTCCACTACTGATCATGGAAATTTCCTAAAAACACATGGCAATAAAATTTTCTTCTTCTGATGGATGCAGGATAGGGAAACAGAATCATTCTGCAAGGATTCTTTCTATAACAATCAATTTGATCGTCCTCCCATTTTTTTTCCAACCCACCGATTTCCACTGGTGATCATGGAAATTTCTTGAAAATACATAGCAATAATTCTTCTTCTGATGGATACAGGATAGGAAAACAAAATCATCCTGCAAGGTTTCATAAGCAAAAACAATACTTTAAATGAAAATCAATTTTATTGTCCTCCCAATTTTTCCAACCTAGCACTTTCCATTGCTAATCATGGAAATTTCTTGAAAACACATTACGATACATTTTTTAAATTTTTGTTTGATGCAGGATAGTGAAACGGAGTCATTCTGTAAGGTTTTCTAAGGAAAAATAATTCTTACAACAAAAATCAATTTTAAAGTCCTCCCAATTTTTTCCCACCTTCCTATTTTGGGATATTGAAATAAAAAAGTGAATGCTCACTAGCGCCGCCTTGAGGGTGATATCCAATTTAATCATTACATCATTAAATTGTCCTTGCCCCAGTATAGGGTTGCCACCCCTCCGGGTTTGACCCGGAGACTCCGGTTTTTGGGAGCGATCTCCGGGTCTCCGGGCTTTACATCAATTTCTCCAGGTTTGGTGGGAAGAAGCATAGGTTAATTTTTTTGGAAATAATTGATTCTTTCCAAAATATTTAAATAGTCTAAGTTAACTATTACTCTAGTTCAGATTTATTTTGCCCAACTAACCCTTCGTTTCAAGGTAGCGAAGATGAGTTCACCAAATATTGCTAATTTCTTTCACAAAGCAATGAAAATGAAAAACAAACGAAATTACTACAAATTAACCTTCAGGCAGTCGCGCTAGTGCACTGAGTGCACTCTGCTCTGAAAATCTAGAGAAATCGTCTTAGAGTACTAGCGGCGGCTCGTTCGGTAGGCCATATGCGCGACTTCTGGAGGGTTAAGGAAAGTAATATTTCGCCATGTGCTACAATTGAAATGTTGCAAATGTTGCACTAAGTCGTTCAAGATGATGTAAAAAAGTTATTTTGCTGCAATTTTACCAAATCATTCCACTCATAGTGGTGCTTATCACCAGCTGCACTAAGGTCTGGCAGATTTATTCTAATCCAACTGACTAGGTCAACCTCAAACGAGTTCTTTCGGTGTCGTTGCTACTCCGGCAGCGATCCTTAACTGGGCTAGGGAGGTGAGTTTTGCCCCTTTGTTGCGAAATAAAAATTTGTTGGTGATGAATAACCGACACCACATAATGTGATGCCGTAGCTCGGCCTCCTTTGCTCTCCTTTTCCTGTTAGATGTGAAGGAGAGCAATGCTCGTTCGACTTATCCTCCACAGTAAGAGTAGCTGGTGCTTTTGTATTCTTGGCACTTAGTCGGGGAAGTGAAATACTACACCACATTAAACCGATAAAACCATTCTAAAACGTGAAAAAAATACTTTAACGTAGTAATAAAAAGCTATTAAAGTGCACTAAAATGTCGAACAATCGCTTTGATTTTAATTTCTGTTTCGTTTCACTCAAAATCCACCACACCCCAGATCAGTGAAAATCTCCGGGTCAAAGCCTCTCCAGAGATGGCAACCCTACCCCAGTAACAATTTAGGCTTTATGGTGGTTTTGTAGCCACTCATACAACCTAGATTGCACTTGTAGCGTGCTATAAAACTTCAATTGTGACTTGGATTACATTACAGAAAACGTCATTTTCCTAAATTAATAAACTTTACCTAACATGAATTGGAAGTTTTTGTCTCCCTAGCGCCGCCTGATGGGCGAGTTATGTAATTATCAATTCGCCGTCGGGTAGCACTCGACTCGCTGATGAATATTGCCGAAGACGTCACACTTCTAAATAATGTTCTCGAGATTCAGAAATTGAAAAATAATATATGCTTACTAGTGCCGCCTGGTCTATCTATTTCAATTAGTTTTGTCCATAATCGCGTAGCTCTTAACTTTCTCTAATTTTTTTCCGAGAACACCATCTCCTCTAAGTTATTAGACGTTTGTGACATACTAAATTCCACATTGTGCTGAAAGCTGGTACGCTCACGTTAAATTTATTCAATGATAGTTGCGTTTACGAGAGGTTAGATTTATTTACTCTATTGTATAGCACCCCTGGCGCTGCAGTTATAAATTAATTGGATATCCAATGGCTCTAAATTGTAGGTCTAAGCAAACAAAAAACAACTTTACCAAATAAAGTATGGTGCTAAATGTTAACTCATATGAAATATTCGAGCCCCAATTAGTCGAAATCCCATAAGCTAAGTGATTCCTATTAGGTGGGTACCGCACAATACGAATCCACGTAGTAGGAATCAGCGTAGTAGGAGACCCGACTGTATCAAAATTCAGTATGTAGACAACCTTGGAGAACTTTTTTATCATTTGTGGAATTATAAAAAATCCATATTGGAAATTGTAAAACAAAACGATGAAAAATTAATTGCGCAAATCAGAAAAAAATATTATTCCTCGAAGAGCTCAAAATTACCCAAGTAAGTACATATTTTTCTGTCAGCAGTGCTACCGTCAGTTGCTGGACGTAGTCCTGGTAGCACAATCTTCCTGACCAAAATAACTACTAAAGCATTTTCTGTTGATTTGAAAGTGATCGATTTGGATTTCAGATCCTTTGTCAGGTGATCTGCAGGGAGCCATGTGGGTATTTTTAAAACTACGTGACAGATTTGTGTATTCCAACGTTGGAATATTCAAACAAATCCATTCAGTCAATCCTTTAGACGTAATCAGCGAGAATGGTTTTATGGTAGTTCAAACTACGCATATCATTTACAATACACGATTAATCGTATCTTTTCTATAAATCGTTATAAGTCAATGGAAGTGTAGTAAGTAAATTGATTAGAGAGAGCCAAATAAAAGTTTTTCAAAAATTCAACGGAAAAAATGAAATTGATCTAATTATTATTTCCTTATTTCAATGAACTTTAACATTCAATAAAGCGATAAAATATTATCAAGTGATTCAATTTCAATCGTCCTGGTCGGGACTATTGATTGATTCATATTCGTATGGTATGGCCGTTATAAAATATACTTCCTGAAAAACTCAAATTTTCATGGCGTAATAACGCTATGGAAACATAAAAAAGTTGTTGCTTTCAGCGTGATTTTCGTGATACCTACTCTCGAATCTCAATAAAACAAAAGAAAAAGAAATGTTATCAAAACAAATATATTATTTTGGTTTACAATCTCGCAAAATGCGTCATTAAAATTTTTTTAAATCCGAGCATCAGTATGATAATTATTCCATGAGAATCTGAAGAAACTTTGCTAAGATTTCTTGCATTTCTGAAAATACGAAAACACATCTGTGTTCAAAAATGTTTCAAAGCAGTCAAATCCAGTATGAATATTAATTAAGGGAACCCAAAAATTCGCTCGTTGGTATTTGTGGAACGTCGAAAATATTTGCTTCAACTGTTATAAATTTCATCAGGTTTTCATCAATGCTGTGTGGAAATCGGTTTCTGAGAAATAAAACCAATCTTACAAAAAATTGTGACATGTGATAATTGATGGAACTTCCAAATAATTTTCAATTTGGCAAGCCTCCATTATTGTTTGGAATAAAGCCAAAGATGTTTTTAAATATGTGTTATCAATTCAACACAAAACCGTTGATTTCAAACGATCTTCAGCTTCAAAATCATTAAATATCAACATGCAAATTCAAAATAGAAAATGTTTTTCCATTATTTGGCGTATAAAGATAAAATAGCATCGCGGTTTGTTTCAGTCTCGTAAAATAATAAAATATCATAGATCTCCCAAGAGAATCGAAAATCATCAAGTTTCAATGAAGAAATTTATTTGAAATCATTTTCAACTATTTCTACATTCAGAATTACTCAAAAACAGTTGTGCTAAAAGCTTTCGATATTTCGAGCTTTCGTAGCGCGCCATCTGCATCAACCCAAGGATAACTTTTAGTACACTTGTTTTTCTTTTCGTATCTTTCCACGCTGTTTCGCGTGCGACGGTACACTGCGTATCGCGAGGAAAATTGAAAAACGCTGTTATGAAGCTTTCCAAAACGATTTTTTCTTTGTACCATCAGATTCCTTGGTTTCTAACGAATCCGTACATATGCAACACTTGGGTAGTTTTGTAGGAAATATCGAAGAAACAGCAACTTTTGCGCACCTATACATACAAATTTTACTTTAGTTGTGTCTGTGCGGGTGGAAAAACTGCTTCTAGTAAAATGGAATTTTTTCAATTAAAAGCGGAAAATATGGAAAATCGGAGAAAATCACGTCCAAGAAAAATTGTTTAGCTATGTTGTATTGAAAAAATCAAAATTTTAAACACATGATTGCAAAAACTGCGTGCTTTTTCAACCGGAAAAAGCACACAGTTTTCCGAGTTGGAAAATTTTGAATTTTCCATTTCGGCCAATTCATAGTAAAAACAATTATCTAGGTCGTGATTTTTTTCTTTTTTCCATATTTTGTCATTTTCTTTGAAAATAAAATAAAAAACCGCAAAAAAACACGAAAAATGGCGGATTGCCCGACGGGGGCCTTAAAGCAGATTATCCAGATGTTAAAATTGCCTCCAGAACCACCGCATCGATTCTAAACAGTGTCAAAGATCCTGTTGATCCAGCCTTATGCTACAATGTGATGTACAGCATCCCGTGTGGGGGGTGCAACATGTCATACATTGGAATGACCAAAAATCATCTGAAAACGAGACTGACCGGACATCAGTCCACCATAAACAAATATAAAAAACTGACTGAAGCAGGGGCCACCAACACCGATATCGACATGGTCCAGCTTGGAGAAAAAACAGCCCTCATCAGTCACACCATACAGTACCAGCACGAGTTTGACTTATCCAAAACCAAAATCATTGATAAGTCATAAAGACCATCAACACTACCCGTGCTGGAGATGTGCCACATCTCCAATACATCGAACACGGTAAACCACAGAACTGATGCAGACGGTCTCAGTACTACGTACGCAGGCATCCTGCATACCATCAAAATATCCAAAGCTTCCAAAACTCAAACTCAAACTAACACATAGTACCATTAAAGCTCACTCTTTTTTGAAGTTCCCTTTTTAAAGTTCCCCTTTTATACTGACACTTTATACCCACAAAAGCACTACTGTTTTCAAAGCGATCGTTGAGTAGTGAATGGTGGTAAATAGTGTACCCGCGAAAAATTTCTTGTGCCAAAACAAAATTTCTAGCACAGTAAGTCTCTTATATAACTATTTTAACCCATTTATAAACATTTTTAACTCCAAACAACTATACAACAGCACATGAAAAATTTAATTATAACGTCCCAACGCTGGAAAAATGCGTCCCTAACAAAAGCGACAGACAGATAGTGAGTTCAAATCAACCATTGTAAAACTATTAAAAAAACAGTATACTAAATAAACTACATTTACAGTTTTCCTTGAAAAAGTCCTCCAAAAACGGCCGAATCGTCGGATAATTCAAAACCAAGTCGTTTGATTTATATATACAAGACTTAGAAAGCCAATCATTAAGCAGAAATCATCACAGTCGAACAACAAATAGATCCTAAACATGGCGAATATACAATATGGATTTTTCACACTAATTGACAAGCACTATGGTCCCACAACAACACAAAAATTTAAACAGTACGCACTAGTCAACACCAAACTTTGTAACATGACAACACGGAAGGACTTCCTGATACAATGCAGATGGAGGGGAATTTTCCCTGCACATATCCTGAACTTACTTAGATGTATTCACCAACTCCTCGAAGAAGGTAGCCCTTATATGCGAAAACTACAGCACATAGCTGAGAGAACTAAAAAATCTTTGTTAAATGTCGAAATAAAACACACATTCTACCGTATAACAACACTAAAACGAGAGTTGGAAAACGTCAAACAAGATATCGAAAGCAGCACTAACGACGATATCTCACAGCGCTTCATAGCAACCCAAAACCAGTTATTTAACAGCAAATTTCAAATACAAAATCGCAACCACTGCTAAAATAGAAAAAAATATCCAAACCAGAACGCAATAGTCAACAAACGCCAACAACCAACCCAAAGGCAACACTCAATGCTACAACTAATTCTGTACCCCAGAAACCATGGTCCTGCTAAGCTTAGGACCAAACTTCGCATTTCCAATTACGAATATCAACCAGACTCCAATATACACGGAAGGACTTCCTGATAGAATGCAGATGGAGGGGAATTTTCCCTGCACATATCCTGAACTCATTTAGATGTATTCACCAACTCCTCGAAGAAGGTAGCCCTTATATACGAAAACTACAGCACATAGCTTGTGACCTGTGATTTCTTAGGTCACAATATCGTCGCTTTAGTCACTGAGCCCAGCTTGCATATATTTGTAAATATTGTTATTTTTTTTGTCGTATAAATAAATAACAGTGTACGGTCTATCTCGTGTATTTGACGACGCCTGTTCTTTGTTTATACTTTGAAATTATTGTTCGTAAATGTCTAAGTAGAATTTAAACGTCAAACCGTTACTACTCCGTGCTTGCATGTTTGAGTCGCGTTTAAGTTCAGCTTAATAGCCCAGGTTGGTGTCAAATGTAGGTTTCGTTATTTATTTGTTCAGAGATTTATTTACTTATTTATTTATTTCAATATTTATTTGCTTATTTATTTATTTATATTTGTTATTTATTTTGCTTGTTTATTTATTATTCAATTTGTTATTATATTCGTTATAATTGTTTATTATAAAAAAAATCAAGGAAACAAGTACCGCACGTTCAGCATGTCAATACATTGTACTAAAATTTGAGCATATTTCGTGACACCAACCAAAACGATAACATGTTTGAAAACGTCAACCATCATCATTCTGTCATCGCATCGTCACCGTCATCAATTGCGGGGTGGCAGGATGCGAGGAGGGCGCGGAGGGTATGTGTTGGAAAGTGGACAGGGCAATGATAAAATGTACCGCGAAATCTTAATGCGGTCTCTAATAGTTAACCGGCCCGGAGGAGTGAAGACCCGCAGCAGCGATAGTCACCGACCACAAAGTGACCGCGCGTTTCGTTGAAAGTTTTCGGTATTTGTGCCAGTCGATCCTTAGGATCTAATTTCCCGCCGTTCAGAACCGCCACACGAACGCAAAGTTTTGTTCGGCCAGTCGAGTGGGATAAGTGTGGTTACCGGTTTTTATAGTACTACAGAAGTACGAGTACGTTGCGAGTGCAACAAAAGGTCAGTGTTTGGCGAAGTCAAAGAACGCCGTTGAAGACACCATTCCCTAAGTACCGGTAGGGTTTTGGTGGTAGTGACCGTAAAAGCTAAAATCCCACTCGACTTAGTGTTAGACACTCGTGTTTTAAAAGTGCGCATTGTACCACTCCCCGGGCCCCGTAGTGAAACGCAGGCCTCCGCTACGAATAGGTCGAGTTGCTGCTTCATCTGGAGTCCCCCGTTGCCATCGTCCGTCTGTTCCTGAACCACCATCGAAGCCCGCCCCGCATCCAGCCAGCAGCAAGTCGACCAACGTCATCACGGCCGCAACGTTGTACCAAGAAGGGAATTTCATCAGATAAAAGCGCAAGTAAAACTAATTTGACTGTTTCAATAGCCCTTTTGGCTCCGATATAAAAAAATAGTGTTAATAAATAAAAAGTGTATGGTCTGAATATTCAAGCTGTGTCGTCCATTTTGTGTATAGTGTAGTCCTGTTTGGTACTTGTTTCCGCTTGATATTACGATTCGCTCAGTGACCATAGTGTGGGAAGAAAAGTCCGCCCAGTGTGAATTTCTCCAGGAGACAACCGTGAAACGACCCTAATAGCTGGTGAGTACAGTGTGGCCCCACCACCACAATAAGAACGTTACGAAACCAATACGTAACAAGCTGAGAGAACTAAAAAATCTTTGTTAAATGTCGAAATAAAACACACATTCTACCGTATAACAACACTAAAACGAGAGTTGGAAAACGTCAAACAAGATATCGAAAGCAGCACTAACGACGATATCTCACAGCGCTTCATAGCAACCCAAAACCAGTTATTTAACAGCAAATTTCAAATACAAAATCGCAACCACTGCTAAAATAGAAAAAAATATTATCCAAACCAGAACGCAATAGTCAACAAACGCCAACAACCAACCCAAAGACAACACTAAATGCTACAACTAAATCTGTACCCCAGAAACCATGGCCCTGCTAAGCTTAGGACCAAACTTCGCATTTCCAATTACGAATACCAACCAGACTCCAATAATTGCAAACATCGAAAATATTTTACGGATTTCTCCTGACAAATCAGTCCAGGACAAGAACAGGTGTCAATTAGCAAACCACATTCAAAACCATATGTCACGATCGCTACACCAACAGCATAAAGACCCCGTCACCGCTTTCTGTCAAAAGTCCATCAAAGTTACCAAGGATTTCGTAGATAAAAACCCCGATATATGCATTCTCGAGTCAGACAAAAGAAAAAAATGGTGATAATGGAAACGAAAGATTACGAATCCAAAATGCTGTCACTTCTAAACGATTCGACGTATAAAGTGGTATCCAGAGATCAAACAGCATCCATCCAACGCAAAAATAACTCATTTGTTGGTCGCCTTCTAAACCTCACACTCATAGACAGAGCTACAGCGAAACACCTCAAAAGCAACACATCCATCTGGCCACGAATTTATGGCCAGCTCAAAGCACATAAACCTAACCTGCCACTCCGCCCAGTTGTTCCCAACATAACAGCCCCGACCTACAATCTCTCCAAATACATCGCCAACATTCTGCAACAAGCAACGTGTAGTGAATACAACACCACAGACAATTTCCATTTCGCCGAGCAAATCAACCAAGTAACTCTTCCTGCTGACTACGTGCTAGTATCATTTGATGTCGTGTCATTATTCACCAACATACCCAAGGATCTCGTCCCACACGATATCATCATGGAGTGGGACAATATCCGCACAGTAACAGATATAAATCTGGACCTCTTTTAGTAGAGTTCTGTCTCAACAGCGGGTTTTTCTCTTTTCGAGGAAAATTCTATATACAAACGTTCGGCACAGTGATGGGCAGCCCTCTTTCACCGATAATAGCAGACATCGTTATGGAAAATTTACTGAAAACTGTCACCCACCAACTACCGTTCAAAACACCGGTCTTACGCAAATATGTCGATGATCTGATACTAGCCCTTCCAAAGGACAAGAGCCCGGGGCTAGTTGGCGGTTGGGATAAGTTGGCGGAACTCCCTTTTCTCCGTTCCTATTAGACATAAAGCGCTGTCTCTCGTTGTGTACCTCAAGTAATGTGAAACGCATTATCCAATGTGTTTTTGTTGCGAAACATTGTGTTTTGTAGAAGCTGTGGGCGATATTGTGTTTTTGAACATACTTTGTAAATTTTCTGAATCTTAAACATTTTGTGTTATTTAAGGTGGTTTTCAATCTATTCCCCGAACAATATTTTTCGATAGTGCGTGAAAAGAGCTTTCAGCATCCGTATAGATATTATACCTATTCATACCCAAAAGTAATTTTTTAAATTCTTTTCTATAAAATATGCGGTTGGGGTAAGTTGGCGGTAACGCACACGGGGCAAGTTAAGTTATTTATAGTGAAAAAATAGTCATCATATATTTTTGTTTCTGGAATTCACTCCAAAGTAAGAGAAATTTTTTCTTGTGTCTGTCGTCAATGCAGGGGACAATTATTTCAGCCAATCGCTTGAAGAATTTCGAAAATTTGCTTTTGAATATGGAGTACGCGTCGAAATCAAAATGACGGGGTATTGAGACTGAAATATAATGACAAGTGTCGAATACTCTAGTTTTATTGAAGACAATCGGCACATTTCATATGGACCACTTATGTAATTATCTTTCCATTAGATTGCTTATTTTCTGGCAGTCCGCCAACTTACACCATACATACCGCCAACTTACTCCGAGGCTGGCTCCGCTAGCGAATGATGGATCTCAATAGTAGCATGTCTGTAATAATATACGTACATGGAACTATTGAGAACCAGAGCTACAGGTCCAAAGCCCTGGTAAAGGAGGATGGTTGTGATGATCTGGGCCGCGGTCACCACGTAAAGCAAGATAGGTCATAACCCCAATTCCAAGGCGTGAAGCGACCCGTGCCGAGGGATGAGTGATCGAGGGGGTGAAAAAGATGCTCGATCGTTAACGGAGCCTGTGGGGTACCTGGGCAACCCCCACAGTAAGCGTCCCTTACCACGTTAATGCGGAGCTCTGGCGTGGCGGACATTTATTCTCGCGCTACTCGTGGGTACTAAAATGGAGAACAAAAATAAAAATAACAATAAACAAACGGAGGTGCCAAATCCCTTTGCTAGAGGTGGTTTGGCGAGGTCTCCCCCCGTGGGGAGAGTAGTGGAGCGACGAGTGCTGCATCTGATGGCACTCCTACCCTACCAACGCACTGGACGGGCCACTATCCGCGATGCGCAAAGTGGTGGAGCAGCACGATTCAATAATCGAGTTCACTAGCGCAAAGCAAAACATAAGCAAGGAGTTGAAGCAGAGCCTCCTGGTGCTCCGGAAAACTGTTCGTGCCGCAAGACAGGAACAGCAGGCTTATGCCAAGAGGATGGAATGTCGGGAGAAGTCCGACAGAGAAACCCAGACAGTGGCCTCCAAGAGGGAGGGAAAAGAGAAGGTCGATACAGGCACTCAGACAGTGGCCTTCACCTTCTATGGAGCAGCCATGTCGCTCGGAGCGGCGGCCGAGTTCCCCTCGAAGGGAAAAGGCAAGGGCAATCGTAAGACGGCGCCGAACGCGAAGCGCCCTAGGAAGTCGCCAGGCGAGGGTGCAAAAATCGACACCACACGGCGTGCAACCGTTAAGGCCAGACGCCGTTTGGTCGAGGTAAGCGAGGGCGAGAGTGACCTCGCTGGGCAGAGCGATTGCACCAGCAACCCGGCGCGACCGGGGCAGGGGCGTAAACCCCTGGACGCTGGTCACCAAGAAGAAGCCGGCACCGACACCGGAGGTACCGCGGCCCGCAAAGAAGGCCAAGGACAGAGGTGAGGCCTTGTGGTTAAAAACCGACAAGGACAAATACGCCGACGTCCTAAAGTCGATGAAGGCGGCCGAAAGCCTCTCGGCCCTTGGGCAAGATGTGCGTAGCGTGAGACGCACCAACACGGGAGAAATGCTTCTGGTGCTGAACCGAGGCGCACAATCTAGTGCGGTGTACAAGGCCTTGGCCCAAGAGGTCCTTGGTGAAGGCGCCCAAGTCAGGTCGCTAGGGGCGGAAATGACTCTCCAGTGCAAGCATCTGGACGAGTTCACGACCGCAGAAGACCTCCGGCACCCAAGTAGCCTACCTCAGGCTACTGAAGGCGGATGCCAAAAAGGTAACCGAGAAAGGAAGGCTGAAGATCGGCTGGTCGGTATGTTCAATTAGCATAGCCCAGCCGCCTTCAGTGGATAGGTGCTATCGGTGCCTTGAGTCCGGCCACAAAGCCTACGAGTGCAAGGGCATAGACAGGAGCAAACTATGTCGTCGCTGCGGCGAGGAGGGGCATAAAGAGCGGGGTTGCACTAAGGCGCACAAGTGCCTTATCTGCACCGCTAAGAAGCAAGCCCATAAACATGCTATGGGCGGACCTTCGTGTCCCTTCGGTGAGGTAAATAAGAAGAAGCCGTGAACGTCACACAGCTAAATCTTAACCATTGTGCAGCAGCCCAACAGCTGCTGTGGCAGTCGGTCTCGGAGTCGAGGACAGATGTCGCCCTCCTATCAGACCCGTACAACATCCCTGCCGGTAACGGCAATTGGGTGTCGGACGGGTCTGGAATGGTAGCAATCTGTACATCGGGATGGTTCCCGGTTCTGGAGGTAATACACTCCTCCGCCGAGGGTATGGCGATTGCCAAGATCAATGGTGTGTTCTATTGCAGCTGCTACGCTCCACCAAGGTGGCCAATAGAACAGTTCAACCAGATGATCGACAGGCTCTCGTCAGACCTAGTGGGCCGGAAACCGGTAGTCATAGCGGAAGACTTTAACGCTTGGGCAGTGGAGTGGGGCAGCCGCTGTACAAATAGCAGGAGTCAAGCGCTAATGGAAGCGCTTGCGAAACTCGATACTCTGCTAGCTAATAATGGCTCCGCTAGTACATTCCGTAGAAACGGAGTGGAGGCGTGGATTGACGTAACATTTGCCAGCCCGAGTCTGGCTCCAGACATGGAATGGAGGGTAGACGAAGGCTACACCCATAGCGATCATTTAGCAATCCGCTTTAGGATCAACTATGGTGTGCAGCATCCGAGGGCGGGAGATCCCTGATAGGTACGCGGATGGAAGTCCAATCACTTCGACAGCGACGCTTTCACCGCGGCCCTGGGACTGGAGGCCAACAACGACAGTCTAAGCAGGGATGCGCTGGTAGCTGCTCTACCACGCGCGTGCGACGCCACTATGCCGAGAAAAATACTGCCAAGAAACGGCAGATGCCCGGTATACTGGTGGAGTGCCGAGATTGCAGCTCTACGGTCAGCCTGCCTCAGAGCTAGACGTAGGATGCAAAGAGCTCGCACGAGGATGCAAGAGAGAACCGCCGTGAAGTGTTTCGAGCTGCGAAATTGGCCCTTAACAATGCTATTAAAAGCAGCAAGAGAGCGTGTTTCGACAACCTGTGTGAGAGTGCCAACGCGAATCCGTGGGGTGACGCCTACAGGATTGTGATGGCCAAGACCAAAGGGGGCTCTTCACCCCCAGAACGGTCTCGGACCGGTTGGCGACGATTATCGAAGTACTCTTCCCGTCTCGAGCCACAAGCCCCTGGCCACCTGCACTACGAGACAGTGTGGGCACGGCCGAAACGGTGGCTCCGGTGACGAATTCAAAACTACTCGCAGTGGCTAAATCCCTAGCAATGAACAAAGCTCCAGGGCCGGATGGAGTTCCAAACAACGCTCTCAAGGCAGCGATCATAGCGAACCCGAACATGATCAGGCTAGCTATGCAGAGGTGCCTTGACGAGTGTCGTTTCCCCGATAGATGGAAAAGGCAGAAATTGGTGCTGTTGCCGAAGTCCGGGAAGCCGCCAGGCGACCCATCGGCGTACAGACCAATCTGTCTGATCGACACGACTGGCAAACTGCTTGAGAGGATCATCCTCAACAGGCTAACCCCGTACGCGGAAGGTACGGACGGTCTGTCAAGCAACCAGTTTGGCTTTCGGAAGGGTAAGTCCACAGTGGACGCTCTCAACTCAGTGATAAATACTGCCGAGATAGCGATCCAACGAAAAAGGCGAGGCATTCGATACTGTAGGTTAGTGACACTTGACGTGAAGAACGCATTCAACAGCGCAAGCTGTGATACCATCGCGCTCTCGTTACACCGGCTTAGCCTACCGGTGGGTCTGTACCGGATCCTGGAAAGTTACTTCCAAAACCGCGTACTGCTATACGAGACCGATGCCGGTCAGAAAAGGGTTCCGATTACCGCCGGAGTCCCGCAGGGCTCGATCCTAGGCCCGGTGCTATGGAACCTCATGTATGACGGGGTTCTGAGACTGAAGTTCCCTCCAGGGGTCAAGATCGTCGGCTTTGCCGACGACGTAACCTTGGAGGTCTACGGGGAGTCAATTCCTGAGGTAGACCTAACCGCAGAACACGCGATCAACACGGTGAAGGAATGGATGAGCGCGAGAGGTCTGGAGCTCGCTCATCATAAGACGGAGGTAGTTATCGTCAACAACCGCAAGTCGGCACAACATGCAGTTATTCATGTGGGAGAAGTCGCGATCACTTCACAGCGAAGTCTGAAGTCTCTCGGAGTCATTATAGACGACAAGCTGACCTTCGGCAGCCATGTCGACTATACATGCAAGAGAGCGTCGACTGCTGTTGCGGCTCTTTCGAGGATGATGTCCAACAGCTCAAAGGTGTGCACCAGTAGACGTAGGTTACTGACAGGCGTTACCGTATCTATCCTCAGGTACGGCGGCCCGTCATGGTCAAGAGCACTGAGGGTAACCAGTTACCTACAGAAACTGGAGAGCACCTACCGCGTGATGTGCTTCAGAGTGATATCTGTCTACCGCACGGTATCACACGATGCATCCTGCGTGATAGCGAGCATGATACCAGTCGGGCTGGTAATTCGGGAAGATGAGGAGTGTTTCAAACTACGTGGAAATAGAGGAGCTCGCGAGCGCACCAGGGTGATCTCGGTCGCCAGATGGCAGCGTGAGTGGGACAACTTCTCGAAAGGTAGGTGGTCCCACCGGCTGATACCTAGCATATCGAGCTGGGTGGGAAGACCCCATGGGGAAGTTCACTTCCACCTGACACAATTCCTATCAGGCCATGGCTGTTTCCGACAGTACCTCCACAGGTTCGGGCACGCGGAGGTCCCAGTCTGCCCGGACTGCCCAGGTGTAAACGAAACTGCCGAACATATAGTGTTCGTATGTCCTCAGTTCGACGTCGAAAGAAGAGCCATGCTTGACGTCTGTGGCTGGGGCACAACCCCTGATAACCTTATTCAGCGGATGTGTCAATCGGTGGAGAAGTGGAACGCAGTTTCGAAAGCTACCACCCAGATTGCCTGTAGGCTACAGGTAATCTGGCGAACCGTGCAACAGACGATGGGCACGGCTAACTAGTGATTGGTTAGTTGGAGCGAAAAAGGCCAAGCGCAAGAAAGGGAGTGAATGGTCTGTTCATGCTGAGGCAGGTTTGGCGCAGCGACTGGCAACCGCGTAAGGGGTAAACCCAGCCACCCCGAAGCAAGACAGAAGAGTGAGTGTATAGGCGTATAAGTGGACTGCCTCATGTCAAGACGGTAGGGTCGTAGCGTAGTATGTTGGGACTTAGCTATCGATGCCTCGTGGCGTGGCAGAGGAGTGAAAGGGTGAGCATCCAAGTCAGTCTTACACGGTATGTTAAGGGTGAGCACAAAAGTCAGCCTCACATGGTATGGTAGAGGCTAGCACAAAAGTAAGCCTAGCAAGGAATGAAAAAGATGAGCACACAAGTCAGCCTCGCATGGTATGTCAGAAGTGGGGCCTAAGAAAAATGTCCCACATGGGATGCCAGGGGGAGTGACAGAGGTGCAATAGAGTGGCACGATCGAGAGTGAATCAGGTGATAGGGTGAGCACCCAAGTCAACCTCACATGGTATGGGTGAGGCGAGCACAAAAGTAAGCCTAGCAAGGAATGAGTAAGGTGAGCACACAAGTCAGCCTCGCAAGGAACGAAAAAGGTGAGCACAAAAGTCAGCCTCATGTGGAGTGTTTGAGAGTGAATCAAGGTGCGATAGAGAGAGCACCCAAGTAAGCCTCATACAGGACATATGAACGCGTGAGTGAGAGTGAATGAGTACATTAAGTACAGCCATCCCCCCAGAAGTAATACCGAGAGGTAGTTCCTGGGAGGAACGATGGCGGAGCCCAATTGAGTTTAGTCGGTATTAATGGCAGCGTCACCATTCGAGCCCGAGACGCCCCCAGTGCACCCAGTAGCTTGGACCCTACCAATAGCACGTGTACTGGGCTAGGACGTAAAGGTCTTCTCCATTTTAAAAATAAAGAAAAACCCTCATATACAATTCACAAAAGAGGAAGAACACGAAAACCAGCTCCCGTTCTTAGATACAACCGTTATACGCAATCCTGACCAATCCCTACAAACACAATGGTACTCGAAACCAATCGCTTCTGGAAGATTACTGAACTATTTCTCTTTTCACCCGATGCACATAAAAATTAACGTCGTTTCAAATTTCATTAAACGAGTCACGACGATTACTACCAACCAAACGTTAATGGAACAAAAACAAATAATATTCCGCCATCTCCGTCAAAACGATTACCCAGCATCACTCATTAATCGACTTCTTAGTGGAATTCACCAGAGCAATACTACAAAACATATCACACAACCAATTTCCCCGCAATCAACATCCGATAACATACTGGAAACACACCGATCAACCAAAACAGACGACATATGTTTTCGTTCTCTACCGTTCATCCCGAATTTGACCAACACAATCACCCGTAGCCTTAAAGCAGATTATCCAGATGTTAAAATTGCCTCCAGAACCACCGCATCGATTCTAAACAGTGTCAAAGATCCTGTTGATCCAGCCTTATACTACAATGTGATCTACAGCATCCCGTGTGGGGGGTGCAACATGTCATACATTGGAATGACCAAAAATCATCCGAAAACGAGACTGACCGGACATCAGTCCACCATAAACAAATATAAAAAACTGACTGAAGCAGGGGCCACCAACCCCGATATCGACATGGTCCAGCTTGGAGAAAAAACAGCCCTCATCAGTCACACCATACAGTACTAGCACGAGTTTGACTTATCCAAAACCAAAATCATTGATAAGTCCTATAGACCATCAACACTACCCGTACTGGAGATGTGCCACATCTCCAATACATCGAACACGGTAAACCACAGAACTGATGTAGACGGTCTCAGTACCACGTACGCAGGCATCCTGCATACCATCAAAATCTCCAAAGCTTCCAAAACTCAAACTCAAACTAACACATAGTCCCACTAAAGCTCACTCTTTTTTGAAGTTCCTTTTGACATTAAAAATGTCTTACTCCACTATCTGGGGCTAGGTGTCATTCTAAAATCTAAACTATCTCCCATGTAACGAAACTATGTAAGGTTTGCACGCTTATAACTCCGATATTACTAGATGGATTTTAATCATTCATACACCAACCGATTCAGAAACACCTAACTTAAATATTGGTAATAATTTAATATCTCCCCAATAACAGTAGACTTTTGGAAATTGGTAAAATTAAAAAGTTCACAAAAAACGGGAAAAATACCATTCGTGAGGCAGATTTCTCAGACACAGCCGTCAAAAGAGGGCAGCTTAGTTGCTCAATAAAACACGAAAAGTCATAAATAGAAGCAACGCATGTCCGTTTAAATCAGTTGTTGCTCTTATCCCACACGAGCAACGTCGTCTCCGGGCGATGCAATAAGCGCTATCGATTTTCGGTAACGTTGGCATTTGCACACACTCGCACCTAAGTGACTAAACCATATACGGTTAGTTTATAAATAGAGGTGACGCGTACCCGTTTGAATCAGTTTTTGTTCTTATGTCGAACGGGTAAGATCATGGCTGCAGCGTCTGGGCACTACAATAAGCGGTAGACGCTATGCATTTTCGGCAGCGGTGGCCGTGTGCGGATTTTTCGGGTACCAGCACGGTGTCACAGAATGATTTGCAAAGTGGGTGGGCGGGGTGGTTTTGATTTAGTTCAATACGGTGTGTGCTGCTTAAGAGTGTTGCGTTTGAAAAAAATATATTTATTTTTATGCATGCGTGTGCGTTGTAACTTGTTAATCCATGTTTACGGCGCTTTGTAGCTGCGTAGGGTAAAGAGCCTATTGGTTTTCATGTTTCATATTTCGGTTATATGTTTTTTATCAGTAAGGCATCTGACAACGTGCTTCTGTAGTTATTGCACTGTTCAGCAGCGTAGTATTTTATATAGGAGAGTACACTCAGGTTTTTTTTAAATTTACGCGGTTTTCATTAACGCATTTTTTTTTTAAATTTACGCGGTTTTCATTTACACAGCCTGTATCCCCTGCGTGAAAAATCTGAGTGTAATTGCATCGGAAACAATCACATTCCCAGCAGAACTTTTTGTTTTCTAATTTCAAACACCTTTGTTTCGTACTGCACACAACGGAAAATTTTAAAACAGAACTTACCGTCCCAGCAGCAGTTGAAGCGGGTGTTCTTTTTCGATTCAAATTCAAGCCATGTCTTAAGCGTTACTGGACTTAAAATTGTTTTCCCAGTTTAACCAGTCAGAATATCTGTCCTACCCTATGTATTTAAAACACAGTTCTAATTGCGATTTAAGGTATACAACAAATACGGTTGGGTATACTAATTTAAATTTTAAAATAAATCTGTTTTAAATTATATGAAACAAACCGCTGTACTGAAGATATAATTATGTCAGTCCTATTACCACATAAAACACCTATATAACATAAAACGCTGCAGAATTGGTTTAATAATACAATGTTTACACTACAGAGTTATAACACGTTTTAATAATTAGCAACAAGAAAAATGTCACCAAGATAGCATAAAAACCCGTTTTAACTGGTAGTGCGAACGTTGCATAGCAATGTAATTTATCAAATAATTTCATTTTTCCACCACTAATCGATCAAGAAATACTTACACTTAAGATTGTTTACTTAAGTTCATTAGTACATTATTGAAAATTTAAATGGAAAATGAAATTTCATATTTTATGGAGAATCTGTATATTTCCGTTGGCGGGCGTGGGTTTCCTCATCACAGCTCTCAATATGGAACTTTTCTTTTGAATATATTTTCTGGACAGACCAGCCTATTTTTACTAGATGGATCAGCCAAATAATGCCAATCACCTAGTGAGATACTTGATTAATTAATAGATTACCGTTAAAAGACCTTCAATAAATTATGTTTTGATGGGGAGGGTATATAGCAAATTGTAACATATGAAAACAGGCGAGTGAACAAGAACGTGTGTCGATATGTGTGATAGATAAAAAAGCTATATTTTTAATGTCACCGTGGTCGTGTCCTGTACACAACCCTTTAATTTTTTTAAAGTTCCTTTTTTATACTGACACTTTATACCCACAAAAGCACTATTGTTTTCAAAGCGATCGTTGAGTAGTGAATGGTGGTAAATAGTGTACCCGTGAAAAATTTCTTGTGCCAAAACAAAATTTCTAGCACAGTAAGTCTTTTATATAACTATTTTAACCCATTTATAAACATTTTTAACTCCAAACAACTATACAACAGCGCATGAAAAATTTAATTAGAACGTCCCAACGCTGGAAAAATGCGTCCCTAACAAAAGCGACAGACAGATAGTGAGTTCAAATCAACCATTGTAAAACTATTAAAAAACAGTATACTAAATAAACTACATTTACAGTTTTCCTTGAAAAAGTCCTCCAAAAACGGCCTAAACGTCGGATAATTCAAAACCAAGTCGTTTGATTTATATATACAAGACTTAGAAAGCCAATCATTAAGCAGAAATCATCACAGTCGAACAACAAATAGATAATATTTATGACTACAAGTGATACGGGTTTATGAAAACAGGTAATTTGGTATCCATGTCGGTAGTATTTGATTCATTTTGAATTATGGTTACTTCACTCCAAGCTTCAGAACCTGATAGGAGTAAACCATTTGGACAAATGCATATTCCATTGTTATAAGTGACCTAGGTCTAATAAATTGAGAACGTTGATCACTGTGTCACTTCAAGAAAGAAGAATCTTGATTATTACTATTTGCTCAGGAACGTTAACGTGATTATAACATTACCATAAGACTAGAAGTTCATCATCGAGAAGAGTTGAAACAAGGTGTTTCAACTCTCCCAGGTCGAGAAGTAAGGCCTGATCCACAATTTACAATTTATACCTCGCAAAGATAGAATGAAACGCATACAATTCATAAATGTTAACTCTTAGATTAAATATATCCAATATATACGCGAACGGAGGTCTTAGTGGAAGGTACGTAATATTTAAAAGGTTTTCTTTCATTTAATTCCACTATGTTTTTGCCTTTCTCATATAAAGAAAGGCTATGCAATCACTGTAAAAATCGACTTTTTAACCGAGGCCCGGAGGGCCGAATATCATACACCATTCGATTCAGTTCGTCGAGATCGGCAAATGTCTGTGTGTGTGTATGTATGTGTGTGTGTGTGTGTATGTGTGTGTGTCATTTAAACTCACACAATTTTCTCAGAGACGGCTGAACCGATTTTCGCAAACTTAGTTTCATCTGAAAGGTATAACGCTCCCATAAGCTGCTATTGAATTTTTAGTTGATCCGACTTCCGGTTCCGGAGTTACGGGTTGAAGAGTGCGGTCACACAGCAAATTCCCATATAAAGTGGTACCACCATAATGTTAAAATGATGTAAAACATATTAAAATTGATGTAACATTACTCTAGTTTGCGGGTCTGGATCACTAATGATCAATCAAAGCAGCTTTGACCACATTGGCCGCCTATGACGGTTCATGACGCCTTCGGGGAACCCGCCAAGTTCCTAAGCTAATATCACACCCATTCCACAACGAATTCTCTACCGATTTTTACAAACTTAATTTCAAATGAAAGATACAGTAATGCCATTGACTGCTGCTGAATTTCATTCGGTTCTGACTCTTGCTTCCGGAGTTACAGGGGTGTTAGTAAGGATACACTGGAATTTCCCATATAAATCGGTACAATCGTAATACCTCAGAGGCTAAAAACTATTGAAATGGTCACCAAATTACTTCTAATCGTAGATCTAGATCACTGATTGCCAATCAAACATTCTTTGAATATATTGTCCACTATCGACGATTCCGGAAGTCCGGAATTCCGGGCATATTCCACAATTAAAGTCACATCGGTTCATCGGTGATGACTGAACCGATTTTCTCAAACCAAGTCTCAAATGGAAGGCAAAATATGCAGTTGAGTATGGCGTAGCCGCCCCTTCCCCCCCCCCCTCCCCACCTTGCCCTTACACCTCCCTCCTTCATCACTCCCCTCTTCTTGGATCACCCTCACGCCCAGATTTCCTTCATCCACCCCGTATACCGAAATAAGATGAAGGATTTCTGACGCATCCTCCACACCCACTCTACTAAACCCCCATTCCCTACACGTTCAAACGCATTCCACCAACCTTTGCAAATTATAATCACATGAAGATAACATTGAACTCATTCTTATTAAGCTAATTAAATATTATTCTTTTGCCTTTCTTATATAGAAAGGTTATGCAATTGCTCCAAAAACCGACTTTCTAACCGAGGCCCGGAGGGCCGAATTTCATATAACATTCGACTCAGTTCGCCGAGATCGCAAAATATCTGTGTGCATGTATGTGTGTATGTGTATGTGTGTATGTATGTGTGTGTATGTGCGGATTTGTTAACAAAATGTCCACAACGGTTACTCGGAGATGGCTGAACCGATTTTTACAAACTAAGATTCAAATGAAAGGTATAATATTCCCATAGGTTGCTATTGAATTTCATTTTCAACCGACATCTTGTTCCGAATTTCGAGTTGAAGAGTATGGTTACAAAACAAAATTTGTTGATTTTTCCAAATCGGTTTCTCGGAATTTTCTGAACCGATTTTGACAAACTTAATTTTAAATGAAAGGTCCATCAGCTGCTGTTGAATTTTGTGTGGACCCGAGTTCTGGTTCCTGAATTACAGGGTGATACGTACGATCACGCAGCAAATCCCGATTCTAACGAATTCTGCGATGAATGTAAAAAGGTGATTTTTTTCCAAAATGTAAACACAACTGTTGAATTTGTAGATCTAGGTCCCCAACAGTCATTCAAAGTCTCTTTGGCCACACTGGCCACCATCGACGGATCCGGAAGCATCCAAAGTCAGAATAACGGTTATATTGGTTTCTCGAAAATGGCTAGATTTGCTCAACTTAGTCTCAAATGAAAGGTGTTGCGTCCCCAGAAACTGATATTAAATTCCATCTCCATCCGACTTCCAGCACCGGAGTTACGGGTTGTGGAGGTCGATCACATAGAAAACTCCGATTCAAACCGATACCGCGATGAATGCAAAAAGGTGCTCTTATATATACTTAACAAGTGTAATAAGAATGAAAGACATTTCCATAAAGTTATATTGTACGAACCAGCTATTAAATCATAGTTTGGAGAAATGAGAAAGGCACAATTGCACCTCTAGGTGGATTAAAACAGGTTTTTATAGTTAAATGCACTTGCACTTCACTATTTAACAGATACTGGTATTTCGATTACTACTTGTAATCTTCTTCAGTGTTTGTATCAGTCTATATAGACATGAATCACATGAATCAAATGAATCAAATGAATTAAATGAATCAAATTGATTTAATTCATCCAGTGAATACAATGAATCAAATTAATGAAATGGATCAAATGAATAAAAAGAATGGATGAACAAAATGAATAAAGTAAAAAATAAATGAAATGCATAAATAAAACAAACGAATCAAATAAACAAAATGAGCTGAAGTGATAAAATGAATAAAAAGAATAAAATGAGCAGAACTAAATGCATTGATTAAAATGAAAAATTGAACAATGGTAAATGGTTATAAATTAATATAAAGAAATAAATTGAATTTTATTTTATTTTTTATAATTTTTTTTGGTTCAGTGTATTCCTACCGATTAGTTGGGGCCCATATTATTGGCTCGAATCAAAACTCGTCGAAATGTCAATTGACGATAGGTTCATCCGGAGTGTTCATTTGTGTTTACCTTTTGCTAGCGTTGCCAATTTTATTTTGTGTCCAGCACCCAATGTGGCTACGCCACATCGCTTTTGCGCGTGCTGTCCGACTTCGCTACCGCTCAGTCGGACTTAAACTAGGGATAGCCCCTATGTTTGAGTAAGCCGGGCAAACGAGTGGATCACAGGTTCGCTTGCTTCCGACGGCGGGTCGGTGGCCACCTCGCCCGGGCCTCTGTTATGCGGCTAAGCCGCATCGAAATGGTACCCCTTAAACATTCTAACTTGAATCGGTTGTGTCACCGGAGCCGGAATACGAATTAGATCCAGCCAGCATTCCGGCTGAGTTAAACTGGGAAGTTTAGTAAAATTTAATCTGGAAATAAAATTTTTTTGGCAACGCTCCAGCACCCCGTTGATTTCACCACCTGGGCGCCAGGTTGACGATATGAAATGAACTTTGTTTACTTTCGACAAGTTTTGATTCGAGCCAACAACATCCAGCCGATTAGTTGTTTACATAAATCGCTCCAACTATTTTTACTTTTTGACGAGATTTGTGAAGTTTTTATCGTTGTTTGTCGTGTTAATCGACTCAGTATTTTGTTTTTAACATTGTTATTGTGCAGTGTAAAAGTGCCTCCTGTTTGCTTTTGTGTTGCGAAAAAATCAGTGAAGAACCGAAGACTCCATATCAAGAAGACTGGCAACTCTGTCCATAATCCGGAGACAGTAACAGCAACGCCACTTGCGGGTAAAGGTGGTACTTTCCATAGTGATGCACACACACATATACATTTTTACATAAAGCTTCCTCCCTTCTTCCAATAGAGGCGCTGTAACCTCTGTCGCTTCTCGTTTGTATGGAGGAAGGAAAGAGATATCAGTCTTCTTGATATGGAGTCTTCGGAAGAACGTAATTGAGTGAACTTCTGTGACTTAACCACCAAACTTTCCACCGACCGCAGCGCCATCTATATTTCATTGTTCGCATTCTCAGATCGGCACGCATTATGGCAAGTGCATGTGATCACTGCGCGAAAACCGTCAAATCGGATGACGACTTTATTGAATGCATGGGTTTTTGCAAAAATGTGGTACATATGCAATGTGGGAAACAACTTAACAAGCCGTTTTTGAAAAAACTTGCGGAAAACCCAAACTTATTTTGGATGTGCAATGAATGTGTCAAGCTGATGAAGTTTGCTCGCTTTCGCGTTTCTTCACTTGGATGTGTTATCGCTGCTATCGCTGGGAAAACGGATGACGTCTGTGCTGAGCTAAAGGCCGAGTTATCCAAAAATAACCAGCAAATTTCGCGCCTGGCTAGAAAGGTTTCAACAGCTACTCCAGTCCGGCCAAACTCCGGTACCTCTCGACCACCTCAGAAACGTCGTCGCGAGGATGGCCCTGATCCGAGCAATATTCTTGTTGGTAGTCGAAAGCTAGTCGATAATAGCAACATTTTTACGGTTCCACCTCCCGCGCCGTTGCTCTGGATGTATCTTTCGCGCTTTCATCCTAGCGTTAGCAAAGAGACTGTCGAAAAAATGTCTAAAGAAGGACTAAATTGTAACGAGGAGATAAAGGTTATTCCGCTTGTTAAAAAAGGCATAGACGTCAGTACTTTGAACTTCATATCCTTCAAAGTTGGAGTTCACCCAAAGTACCGTGATGCAGCTCTTAATCCTGACACATGGCCGCAAGGCATACTGTTCAGGGAATTTGAAGACAGCCGTACCCAGAACATTTGGAGTCCGCCGACTGATTTTCCACCGCCTCCAGAAGAAGCATGTACCTCTCTAATGCAACCCGGCCCATCAATGGTCCTGCAGAGGACTCCGCAACGATTGGCCATGCCACTATACCAAGCCACACCGCCCTTGTGAAGGAGTATCGATGCCGATCGCATACTGGGATGCAACGCAGTTGGTACTATGGAAGCCCTCGATCCCCCCGCTACAGTCGAGCCCTTGCCGCCAGCGTTCATCAGTCGTCCCGGTCCTGTATGTGTGGGTGGGGAAAGGGTCTTCCAAGCCGCCTTTCTCGGCAAGTATTATAAAAATTGTAACGATACAACGGTTGAACCGATTCACGCTTCTAGCTCATCGTACGACTCTCGCCGCAAGCTGCTACCACCCCGTTCCTGCTCTCCGCATTCCGCCATCGGGTTCCAACGCATACTGGGACGCACCGCAGTTGGCACTATGGAAGCCCTCGATCACCCCGCCACAGTCGAGCACTTGCAGCCAGCGATCATCAGTCGTCCCGGTCCTGTGTGTGGGATGGGTGAAAGGGTCTTCCAACCTGCAGCAAATGGCAAGTATACATCTGTTCCGAACACTTCAAGCGCTGATGTATTCTTCGCTTCCAGTTTTTTGCCTTTTGCTCCGACATCTTGTTATCAGATGCCAACCATTTCTCTCGACGACGACGATAGTCGTATTTTGGGGCGCGACGTAGTTGATTCGGGATGCCTCGAATCTCTCACCACAGTCGACCAGGCGACCGTGAACCGTTCCGATACTGTTCGTGAGATTGACGAAAGGATCTTCCTACACGGCAACATGGCTTCGCTCTCTGCTGTACCTGATCCGTCCTCCAACAACATCGAGGTTTACTACCAGAATGTTGGTGGCCTAAATTCATCAACGGACAGCTATTTGCTCGCGACCACGGGTTGCTGTTACGACGTTATCGCCTTGACCGAGACGTGGCTCGACAACCGTACTCTGTCTCGCCAGGTCTTTGGTTCAACATTCGATGTCTACCGCTGTGACCGTAATGCCCTCAACAGCCATAAGACATCAGGCGGTGGTGTGCTTATCGCCGTTCGGCGTGGTATAAAAGCCCGAGTGATCAACGATGACCGGTGGGCGAGCTCCGAGCAAGTGTGGATATCAGTGAAACTTGCCGATCGCAATCTATTCCTGTGTGTTGTGTATTTTCCACCTGACAGAATTCGTGATTCCAGCCTGATCGATGTACATCTTTCCTCCGTTTCTTTTATCGCCTCGATCGCCGCCCCGTCTGATGATATCGTTATACTGGGCGACTTCAACTTACCTGGCTTGACGTGGTGCCAAGCAAGTAATGGTTTTCTACGATTGGATATCGAAAAATCCGCGTTTATTAACAATTCCAGTTGTATTTTGGACAACTACAGCAGCGCAACTCTTCGGCAAATTAATAATGTCACCAACGAGAATGGACGTACATTGGACCTCTGCTTTGTAAGTGCCCGGGACTGCGCTCCGTACTGGTGCACTGCACCGACTCCTTTAGTCAAGCAGGTGCGTCATCATCCCCCACTACATCTTGTATTCGCTGGTAACTTAGGAGTGAATTTTGAAGACGTCTCAAGCTCTATCGTCTACGATTTTAAAAACGCTGACTACGACAGCATCGTTGGCACGCTGTTGGATATAAACTGGGACGAAAATATTAACAATGACGACGCGAACGAAGCAGCGATGACGTTTTCTAGTATTCTTAACTACCTTATCGACCGCCATATACCAAAACGAACAATTAGTACCGATGAACACCCTCCCTGGCAATCAACCGTCCTAAGACGTTTAAAATCTGCCAAACGAGCTGCATTTAAAAAATTCTCGAAGCATAAGACACTTGCATTACGAAATCACTACTTTCAACTCAACCACGAATACAAACAACAAAGCAGACGCGCCTTTTTTAGACACCAGCGAAACGTCGAGCGTCAACTGAAATCCAAGCCCAAGTCGTTCTGGAAGTATGTTAACGAGCAGCGAAAGGAATCCGGTTTGCCATCTTGTATGTCGTTTAATGGAGTTTTAGGCACCGACACTAAGGAAATTTGCCAACTGTTCTCCGACAAATTTTCAAGCGTTTTTTCCAACGAGCGCTTGCCACCACAACAAGTCGCTGCCGTCGCTAATTTAACTCCTTCTCTAGGACGAACCATCAACCGAATTTGTGTCGATAATGCTGCCATTCTTGCAGCAAATGCCAAACTGAAAGCATCTTGTTCCCCAGGTCCAGATGGTGTTCCCTCGATTTTTGTCAAAAAGTGCATCTGACGGATTGCAAACCGATGCTATTTATATGGATCTATCTGCGGCCTTCGACAAAATCAACCATGATATCGCAATAGCGAAGCTGGACAAACTCGGCATTCATGGACAACTTCTGCGCTGGTTTCGTTCTTACCTCGATGGAAGGCAACTCCAAATCAGCATTAAGGACTGTCTATCTGCACCATTCTTCGCTACATCCGGCATACCACAAGGAAGCCATCTCGGTCCAGTAATATTCCTCCTCTACTTTAATGACGTCAATTTCACATTACAAGGACCCCGCCTTTCTTTCGCCGACGACATGAAAATTTTTCAACAAATACGGGATAAAACCGATGCCGAGCTTCTTCAGAGGGATCTGGACAGCTTTAGCACGTGGTGTGATCAAAACAGAATGGTTTTAAACCCGAGCAAATGCTCAATCGTTACGTTCACGCGGAAACGCCAACCGACTCAGTTTAACTACCATTTCTTCGGCTCGAGCATTCCAAGCCACTCTCACAACAAAGATCTCGGAGTCATCATGGATTCGGCATTAACATTCAAACCACATACGTCATACATCGTGGATAAGGCATCACGACAGCTTGGGTTCATCTTCCGAATAGCGAAAAACTTCAGGGACGTATATTGTCTTAAATCGCTTTACTGCGCGTTGGTCCGCTCAACGTTAGAATATTGTTCAGCTGTTTGGAATCCGTACTACCAGAACGGGATTGACAGAATCGAGGCTGTCCAACGCAGGTTCATACTCTTCGCCCTTCGTCATCTCCCATGGCGAAACAGATTTCAGCTGCCGAGCTATGAAAACCGTTGCCAGCTTATACACCTCGATACACTCAGCATTCGGAGGGACTGCTCTCGAGCCCTGTTCGTCTCGGACTTACTCTCTGCCAGAGTGGATTGCCCTACAATCCTCGGACGTCTGGATCTTCAAGCCCGCGTTCGAGCTCTACGTAATAACTCCCTTCTGCGAGTTCCGTTCAGGAGAACCAACTATGGTTGCCAGAGCGCTGTTACCGGACTCCAACGAATTTTTAACAGTGTGGCGACGGCCTTCGACTTCAACCGGACGCGGAATGCTATAAAAGCGAAAATGTTGTCAATTTTAAAATGTAATTAGTTTAAGCAACCACCATTGGGGCCAAGGGGCTTGTTGGTGAAGGTAATAAACATAAACAAATAATTAAAGAATCAAATAAACTATAATAACGAAATAAAATAAGTAAAATGAACACAGATGAACAAAACGAATAAAAAGATGCGGAATTAAATAATTAAAATGAAATGGTCATATATTTGAAGCTAAAAACATTTTTGAATAAAGAAAATGAATAAACCGGATTGTACGAATTTGAGAGCCATTGCATCAGAAAGTTTTGAAATGTTTGTCCGGATTTTCCTTTCAAAGAGAATTTTGACAGTTCGTCGCTGTTGTGCTATCTTATGACAAACGCCATTTTGGGGTAAACTGAGTTAGATATGAAACATTACTAATCTGAAAATTCTCTACAAAATGGCGTTTTCAGAATTTTGAAATTTTGCTTGGTTACTGAGTTATAGCGAAAAAAGTGATGAGAAATTGTCAGTTTTTTTGCTTTAAATCACTGTATCTTGGGATTAGCTTAAGTAATGTAGAAGTTTTAGATGTTTTTGTATGTAAAAATGTCTGAGGAACACAATGGCATAATAATTTTTAAAATAAAAATACAGTTTTACTTTTAAATTGGCAATATTTCATGATTGGCAACACTGTAATTAAAAATTACTATTTTTTCTAGATTGCTTGCTCAATTTCCTTCAAAATGCATCTCATCGATTGTTTCTAGGCCGAATAAAGCCAAAGATATTAATAAAAGTTAATAATTGATGCTTTTTTTCTATGGAAAATTTTCCATGCACAATTATGACACGCCATACAAATTTTGCCATCAATACACACCTACGACACGTGTGGGTGCGACTTTTGTTTACATTTATAGTGAAAACTCGCAACATGTTCAACCGAACTTCATGATATTTGAGAGTTTAATACAGAATAGATTGAAGCATTAATTGTTTTCTTTGAATTGTTTTTACCATTTAAAAGTTTCAAGATATTCATTCTCAAACTTTAAAAATCGTTTTTTCTCGAAATGTGCTAAATGGCGCTTGTCATAAGATAGCACCACAGCGACGAGTTGGCTTTTAAGCCGTAATCATATGTTTATCGAGAACTAGTTTTTAAATTGCCATCAGCTTCCTGAAAAAAACCCTGAAAACCAAAATTTTAATGCAAAATTAGCCATTTTTATTGAAAAGGGCATAACTAAATTACTATTCTTAAAACACAGCCAAAATTCATGTAGAAAATATAATATTCTTCTGAATTTAAAAAATCATAAATGCTTTGATAGCTTTTTCTAAAAATTTCAGACATTGGCACTTGTTGTGGATATACCACTATAGAACATCGCAGAGACTTGATGCACTATTTTGCTAATTACATAAAATAGGGCGATGAGCCCATTTTCACCATGTTTCTATTATCGCCCTACCCATTAGAAGCCGTTAATTAGAGCAGTGTCTGCCATCTTTGTTCAACGCATTGAGTCAAATACTAGCCCAACAACGGAGGCAATCGATTCGAGTTTTCGTTGCGCTCAAACACGAGAATTTCGCTGTTTTCAGCGCATTTATTTTATTATATTGGTTCTTAACAACGAAGCAAAGAGTTTGATGTCAATTTTTACGCATTCCATTGATTGCACTAGTTTACAGCATTTCTGAACTAAATAAGCTAGTGGTCATTTTCAATGTAAAATCGTGTGCTGAATCCGAAAATGAGGGCCAAAAAATTTGATTACAGTAGAACAGTTTTCGAGTTACAGTGAAACAATGAATTTTACCATTGAAATTAAAAGTACGTTCAGTAAAATTTAAATATCTTCGATTGTAGTGCATCGATATGAAGTATTATTATGTTGAATTAAAGGTAACTTAATGCACTTTCGATAGTTAGAACATTTTGTTTTAGTGCGACTACTGGTTCTGTCGTTATTTACGAATCTATTGAACTTTTTCTTAATTTTGCGTTGAACAAAACAAGAGCGTGTGGTCAATATTTTCGGCAGATAAAGCAATCCCAAAAATTATATTTTTATGGGTAATTAAAGCCAGCTAATAACCAATAAAAATAAGCACTTGTTAGTTTAAATCCGATGAATTGCAAAAGTTATGATTTTTTTTTGCAAAATGGCAATTTTGGTGTTTCTATGGGTCAACTTATTGAACCGTCTCGATTCCAATTTTTTCTAGGGCTTGTTTAATAATATATGAGGGACTCTCTGTCAGAATTCTGTTAAACAAATAAATGGAAGAATTTTGAAAGAATTTAATGTGGGGTAATATTCGAACTCGTTTATCCAAATGATTAAGGACTTCTGATAACAATAATTTCATCCTCAGTGGAGTAATGTCATAAAAAATTCGGCATTAAAAAATACGCATAATATTTGCATGTACAGAATCGTATATATATATATATACAAAACAAAATGCCTTGATACACACATCGGAAGCTTATGAATGTGCAAAATGCTAAATTCGGGCACTAGCTTCACGAATGATGATTTATACACCTATTTCGTCACGTTTTGTTCTACTAACAATTTATTTTACGTTATTAAAACGTCTAGAAGTTTTTAATTTGAAATTATATTGGATTCATATTGGCTTCTATGATGTACCGATTTTGCTGTACTGGGTCACAAAAATGCAACATACTACAATATATTGCGTAAAATATCTAAGTGCATTACAAAATATTCTACGTTCTTCCAATCATTGTTAAGTTCAGATTTTGAGATTTTAATCCTAAAATAAGTCTTGTTCGATGTCCTACATAGTTTCAAAACACGAACTGCTAGATGTTCTAGGAAGGAACACCCATTAAAAGTTTTACAAATTATTAATGTTATAGTACTTGACGTGTGTAGTATCACATATTTCTACGGATTCGTATAGTTTGTATTAACATTGTACAAAATCCAATTGAGCATCTAGCGTTTCAAGCGGGTTTAGTTTAAAACGAATTTTGTATCATAAGTGTTATTTTATGTTGTACACTTACACGCAGTATTGCATACCAATCATTCGATGATTTATAATTTCATTGAGCCTGAAATTATTGTTATCAGAAGTCTTTAATCATTTGGATAAACGAGTTCGAATATTACCCCACATTAAATTCTTTCAAAATTCTTCCATTTACTTAACAGAATTCTGACAGGAAGTCCCTCATATATTATTAAACAAGCCCTAGAAAAAATTGGAATCGAGACGGTTCAATAAGTTGATCCAGAGAAACACAAAAATTGCCATTTTACCAAAAATTGAATACCTTTCGCAATTTTCATCGGATTCAAACTAACAAGTGCTTATTTTCATTGGTTTTTAGCAGGCTTTAATTTCCCATAAAAATATAATTTTTAGGATTGCTTCATCTTGCCGAAAATATTGATCACACACTCATTTTTCTTTAAAAAACGACGAAAAATTAAGAAAAAGTTCAATAGATTCGTAAATGACGTCAGAACCAGCAGTCGCTTTAAATCAAAATGTTCTAACAAATAAAAGTGCATTTAATTTCCTTTAATTCAACATAATAATATTTCACATCGATGCACTACAACCGAAGATATTTGGATTTTACTGAACCAACTTTTAATCTTAAAGGTGAAATTCATTTTTTCACTGTAACTCGAAAACTGTTCTACTGTAAATTTTTTACACCTCATTTTCGGATTCAGCACGCAATTTTACAATAGAGATGGTGTTCGAATATTGAAGTTCAGATTTTTATTTTGTAAACTAGTGTTGTAGGCCGAGAAATTAATGAATTAGTGAGGAACCCTGCTTAGCATGGTGAAAATAGGCGCTTTACCCTATACAGATAACACTAGTTTACAAAATAAAAATAAAAATCTGAACTTCAATATTCGAACACCATTTTTAATGTAAAATTGTGTGCTGAATTCGAAAATGAGGTCCAAAAAATTTACAGTAGAACAGTTTTTGAGTTACAGAGAAAAAATGAATTTCACCTTTTAAATTAAAAGTACATACAGTAAAATCCAAATATATTCGGTTGTTATTATGTTGAATTAAAGGTAATTGAATGCACTTTCGTTCGTTAGAACATTTTGTTTTAAAGCGACTACTAGTTCTGACGTTATTTATGAATCCATTGAACTTTTTCTTAATTTTTCGTCATTTTTTAAAGAAAAATGAGTGTGTGATCAATATTTTCGGTAAGATAAAGCAATCATAAAAATTATATTTTTACAGGAAATTAAAGCCTGGTAATAACCAATGAAAATAAGCAGTTGTTAGTTTAAATCGATGAAAATTGCGAAAGTTATTCAATTTTTTGTAAAATGGCCATTTTTGTGTTTCTCTGGGTCAACTTATTGAACCGTCTCGATTCCAATTTTTTCTAGGGCTTGTTTAATAATATATGAGGGACTCTCTGTCAGAATTCTGTTAAACAAGTAAATGGAACAATTTTGAAAGAATTTAATGTGAGGTAATATTCGAACTCGTTTATCCAAATGATTAAAGACTTCTGATAACGATAATTTCAGTCTCAATGCAATTATAAGTCATCGAATGATTGGTATGAAATACTGCGTGTAATATTTACAAGTTTATTACAAAAAATAACACTCTTAAGATACAAAATTCGTTGTAAACTAAACCCACACACGTTATAAAATTCGTATTTTGAAACGCTAGCTGCTCAATTGGGTTTTGTACAATGTTAATACAAACTATACGATTCTGTAGAAATATATGATACTACATACGTCAAGTATTATAACATTAATAATTTGTAAAACTTTTAATGGGTGTTCCTTCCTAGAACATCTAGCAGTTCGTGTTCTGAAACTATGTAGTGCATCGAACAAGACTTATGTTAGGATTAAAATCTCAAAATCTGAACTTAACAATGACTTGAAGAACGTAGAATATTTTGTAATTGCACTTAGATGTTTTACGTAATATATTGTAGTATGTTGAAGTTTTGTGACCCAGTACATTAAAATCGGTACATCATATAAGCCAATATGAATCCAATATAATTTCAAATTATAAACTTCTAGACGTTTTAATAACGTAAAATAAATTGTTAGTAGAACAAAACGTCACGTAATATGTGGATAAGTCATCATTCGTGAAGCTAGTGCCCGTATTTAGCATTTTGCACAGTCATAAGCTTCCGATGTGTGTATCAAGGCATTGTGGATCGTACAGTTTACAATGTGTTTTGTACATATACCATTCTGTATATGGGGCATTCCACGCAAAATTTGCCACAAATTTTTTTTTTGCCCAGATCAATTTTTTCTCGGTTTAGTAGTCAAAAATATTCGACACGTATTTTTTTATTTCAACATAATAGGCGAGACTTTCAGGAATTTTTGTGTTTAATTTCACCATTTGAAAAAAAACCTACTTTTTTCAATCGCTCGTACTGTTAAAACTAAAGAAAATACCAAAAAGTTCCCAAGACATGAAGTGTGCGCCTTTTTCACAGCTTTCGGATTAAGTATATTAATACTTACTCAACGTATTGGTTTCATGGAAAATATTGAAAAGTTTAAAACAAATCTATTTTCTTCAAACTTGGACATTTTTTCTTCTTTTTTTTGTATAAAATAGGAAAATCATTTTTCTTGATGCCATAAAAATTTGGGAGTGGGCAATTAAATACTTACGGAGATATGCATTTTTCAATAGCGTCTTGCGCGCGAAAAACGTACCGCCACGCGCTTCGCTCGTACTGAGACTTGGGTGTATGAAGTTTTACCCACCAGCGCGTTGTGTAAAACACACTTGCGATTAATTTTACTATTTATTGCAATTAGATGTATGTTTAATTTCAGATTTATTTTGTCTTAATCATTCAAAAGTGTCGCCGGAAGAAAAGATCTTCAGTTTTAATTTGAAGTCCACTTTCGTCTCAACATAGTGAAATGATTGTGGTCCAGGTGTGGCATTTTTCGAAATATTTCTGTGGATTTTTCTCTGCTCTTGCATCAGAATAAATTAGTTCGATTGGCACGTTTCCTATGGTATTCTGAAATTTGAACTTGAAACATTGCGTGACAAAGCAGCTTTCCTTGCCACATCGTACGACTCAGTTGCGGTCCACATTTGATTATCATTGATCATTTGTAAACTGGCTCGACAAATAATGGCTTCGTCGCAAGCACCTCCTTTTCCATAGGCTTTTGTGCGAAAATGTCACTATGTGGGGTGAATGCAGTCAGATTTGTGGTGAAAAAAATTAGTACAACTTTTCACATTTTTAAAATGTTGACGAACACCATCAGAAAAATAAATGCAAACATTCAAGGTTTTCAAAAAGAATGGAGTTCAGAGTACGACGTAGAAACGATAGGTAACTAAACTGAAAACATGATTTAAAAAGCGCCAGAAACTTAAAAAGCATTCGTTCAACATTTTTGGAGAACTGCAAGAATCTCTCTTCAGCAATCATTTATCGCCAGAATACAAATATCATATTTTAATCATTTTAAAAATTATCTCATGCAAAGAGATTCCCAATTGTTTTATATTATAAAATCAACTACAAAATTGAGTATAAAACAATAATAATCTAAAACAAACATAACGCATTAGCTGTGTATGTTTTCCTTTAGGGGGGCGTCTGATGTAAAGTGATTAAACCGAAAGTGATTTTGGTTTACGATTTTGAAGGTAAAACAACATTGGACCTCTTTTGTAATGTTAAGGTTTATTTATACATTCATTATGTACGAGAAAATATTGCAGTCACACAGAACCACACAAGCGTTCTAAGAGTAGACGTCCAACCATTTCCACGTCGAGGAGCGCCACGGCGAGTATGATAACTCTTGATAAAATTAACTGAAACAGGAAATTCAATAAGATTTTTAAAATTTGTACTATTATTTACTCGATTAACAAAAAAATTATAAAATGGTTTGAATTTTGGAATATGGAATAGCCTTATAAAATCCGAAACATCTGATATTTTTATGTAAAACTAGCTGACCCGGCAAACTTCGTCCTGCCGAAAGCAGTATTCATTATTGAAATTATTTCGATCATTCATGATATCAACAAAATGAAGAACAAATTGCGCAAATCCATCATGCCGTTCTTAAATGATGCGCGGTCTTACGTACGCCAACTTTGTTATATATATATATATATATATATATATATATATATATATATATATATATATATATATATATATATATATATATATATATATATATATATATATATATATATATATATATATATATATATATATATATATATATATATATATATATATATATATATATATATATATATATATATATATATATATATATATATATATATATATATATATATATATATATGTAGATGTGCTTATATATGAGAAAAGCATAATTGCACTAATAGGAGGACTATCAAAGATTTACAGATTTTATTTCGATCTAACATTGTTCTACATAAAATTTCCAACAAAATGAAGAACAAATTGCGCAAATCCATCGTGCCGTTCTTAAGTGATGCGCGGTGTTACGTACGCCAACTTTGCTTTATATATATAGATAGATGAGCTCATATATGAGAAAAGCATAATTGCACTAATAGGAGGATTATCAAATATTATATTATTATTATTATTATTATTATTATTATTATTATTATTATTATTATTATTATTATTATTATTATTATTATTATTATTATTATTATTATTATTATTATTATTATTATTATTATTATTATTATTATTATTATATAATATTATCAAATATTATATATATAGATAGATGTGCTCATATATGAGAAAAGCATAATTGCTCTAATAGGAGGATTATCAAAGATTTACAGATTTTATTTCTATCTAGCATTGTTCTACATAAAAATTCCAACAAAATGAAGAACAAATTGCGCAAATCCAGCATGCCGTTCTTAAGTTATGTGCGGTCTTACGTACGCCAACTTTGTTTTATATAGGGTAAGGTGGGGCAAATCCGACCTGGTAAATGGTTTTGGCTCTAATATGCTCATTTTACATCGGATCAAGTTGTTTTATATACCAAATTAAAGATTAGACTTCTGAGCAACTTTCTATATATAGTTTCTTATTTGTATCTTGGGAACATTTTGAGATACAAGTGTTTTACGAAAACGTTCATTTTTTCGGTTTTCAAAAATGGTGGGGTAAACCCGACCGCCTATGTTTTTGGTTAATTTAGTACAGATATTACCCAAATTTTATGCTTTTTCAATGATAAATCAATAAATGTTATGTTATTGAATTGTAAAGCGGCCCTTACACGTTCAATATTTTTGTCAATACTAGAGAGTATTGACAAAAGTATTGTACGTGTAATGGAAAATTTTTTATTGACGATGTGGATTTCAAACGGGACTGAAATATTGTAACAATATCGTCAACACTGGTATTGACAAAAATATTGAACGTGTAAGGGCCGCTTAACACGAAGAAAATTGAATTCAATGTCAATCTTGGAATTGAAGATCACGAGCAGTAGCACGTAAAAATATTCCCACTTGCATCGGAGCAATTACTCGACGAATACTATATTCATCACGTTTTTGTGTCTTTCGTTTGTAATTATGAACCATTGTACAGAAAATTAATAAATAATAACAATAAAAATATATTTTAATTTGACAAATAAACATTTTCTTAGCAAAAAATACGGTCGGATTTACCCCACTATTTAGAGGTCGGATTTGCCCCACCGCGTTATTTTTCATTACGATGCAATTAAAAAAAATATGAAACAAGTTGGACTAAATTCATCTATGCACTTTGTAGGCCTTTGATCAAAGAATTTAAATCTACTTACATTTTTCATGCAATCACTTGAACAATCAGAAATATCCAGTAGTCAATGATGCACAAAAATCAAATCAAAAGTTGTTAAAACACACTTATTGTCGTTTGAGCATCTCAATGTAGACTAATAAAATGCTGTTATACCACCATTATGATTATTTTCGATGCTCTACACGACAACATTGCTATTAGTTTGCTTAGTGCTTCCGATTTTCGATAACAGAGGCGGGTCGGGTTTACCCAACGGTCGGATTTGCCCCACCTTACCCTATAGATAGATGAGCTCATATATGAGAAAAGCATAATTGCACTAATAGGAGGATTATCAAAGATTTTCAGATTTGATTTCGATCTAACATTGTTCTACATAAAATTTCCAACAAAATGAAGAACAAATTGCGCAAATCCATCATGCTGTTCTTAAGTGATGCGCGGTCTTACGTACGCCAACTTTGTTTTATATATATATATATATATATATATATATATATATATATATATATATATATATATATATATATATATATATATATATATATATATATATATATATATATATATATATATATATATATATATATATATATATATATATATATATATATATATATATATATATATATATATATATATATATATATATATATATATATATATATACATCGCCTGTTTCACATCCTGTATCGCCTTTTCCCGAAGTTACCGCACATTCCGAGCAGTTTATTTCCGTTTACTACCAGAACGTGCGAGGAATGAGAACGAAAACACAAGAATTCCATCTAGCGCTCTCTTCTAGTGACTACGACGTCATTGTCCTTACGGAAACCTGGCTGCGCGAAGACATATTAAACGCTGAGCTCTCGTCAAACTACGTAATATATCGCTGCGACCGCAACTCAACAACCAGTCATCTGCGTCGAGGCGGTGGCGTCCTAATAGCGGTAAAGAACAACCTCGTAGGCTCGCAGCTAAGCTTATCTGGAATTGAACGCCTGGAGCAAATCGCCGTGCGTATCGCGCTCCCGAATCAATCTGTATATATTAGCTGTGTTTATCTCAGGCCAAATAGTGATCCGGATTTGTATCACGCGCACGCTAATGCCGTTCAAACAATTCTAGACAATGCTGGCAGCACCGACACTGTTCTCGTCTTTGGAGACTACAATCTTCCACGCCTTCAGTGGTCGCTCGATAATGATCTAAAATGTTACCTACCTATTAATGCCTCTTCGGAACAAGAAATAGCTGTAACGGAGTCTATGGTTGCAGGCGGTCTGTACCAGATCTGCTCATTGACGAATGTGAACGGGAGGATCCTCGATTTTGCATTCGTAAACAACACGGATATCGTAGAGCTGCTTGAACCTCCGACTGCTATTCTCAAAGTCGATCCTCACCACAAACCGTTTGTCCTGCGGCTAGATGTACGTACCAACACTGGAGATGATTCATTTCATTCGATTGACGAGCTTGATTTTGACTTTAACCGTTGCAACTTTGACGAAATCTCCGCACTGATTGCCACTGTCGACTGGACCGATTTAATGTGTTGTAATGAGCTTGACGAAGCAGTCGCGCTATTTTATGGCAAAGTATATGACATACTCCGCCTAAAGGTTCCACTGAAACGAGTCAACAGGAGGGTGGATTTCAAATTTCCATGGTGGAACGCTGAGATTCGCCGTTTGCGTAATGCACTGCGAAAACAACGCAAGCGGTATTTCCGCCATAAGTCAGAAGAAAACAAAGTTACTCTTCGACGGATAGAGCTGCAATACGAAACGGCCCGGAATTCCGCTTTTCGTGAGTATTTGAATCATGTGCAAAATAGCCTTCGCGATAACCCCGCAACATTTTGGAAATTCGTTAGCAGCAGAAAACGATCTGGTAGTACTCCCACTGACGTTTTCCTTGGAAACGCAAGCGCGCAATCTCCAGCTGATACCGTAAATTTGTTTGCTGATTTCTTTCGCGGAGTGTTTAGAAGCGACTATACCGTCCCTTCGGAAGAGTATTTGGAAACATTATCATCGTACAACATAAATCTCCCCCGTCCCACTGTAAGCCGAGCTGACGTCTTGAAGGCTCTGACTGCTGTTGATTCGTCGAAAGGGCCTGGCCCCGATCATCTCTCGCCCCAATTTATAAAAAGCTGCGCCCATGTGCTGTCTCTTCCGGTGTGTATCATTTTCAATCGCTCTCTCGCTGAAGGCATTTTTCCTATCGCCTGGAAAGAAGCTGCTATCGTTCCCATTCACAAGGCTGGAAATATTCACAACGTCGAAAATTACAGAGGTATCTCATTATTAAACTGTCTCTCCAAAGTTCTCGAAAAGCTGGTCTACAACGTCACGTATGCAGCTGCATCCCACATTATCTCGGAGTATCAACACGGGTTTGTCACAAAACGATCAACAACTTCTAACCTGATAGCCTACACTTCTAAGTTGTTTCCCGCCGTCGAGAAGCGTCATCAGGTGGACGCAATTTACGTCGATTTCTCAAAAGCTTTTGACAAAGTACCGCACAACATCGCAATCTTGAAATTAAAGCGTTTGGGATTTCCCACCTGGTTGACTAACTGGTTGCAGTCGTATCTTTCCGATCGCTCGGCATTCGTGAGTATAAAAAACACGCGTTCAAGCACATTCAGAACACCCACAGGTGTCCCGCAAGGAAGTCATCTGGGCCCGCTTATTTTTATTCTGTTTATTAACGATATCTGTAGTCGGATCAAGTCTGGGAAATTGCTGTACGCGGACGATCTCAAAATCTTCCGAACTATCGCTTCTGCACTTGACGCCGTAGTGCTTCAAGAAGATATCTGTACTATTCAAGAATGGTGCACGCTTAACGGAATGGAAGTCAACGTTAATAAATGCAAAGTAATCAGCTTCGGACGCTTGCTTACTCCAGGACGTTATGAATACAGCCTAAAAGGTAGAACAATTGAAAGCGTCGACTCGATCCGTGACTTGGGAGTGCTCTTCGATAGGAAGTTGAGCTTTTCCGACCATATCACCGCGACAACTGCTAAGGCTTTCGGAATGCTGGGCTTCTTAAAGCGGAACACGGCGGACTTCGATGATTTCTACGCACTAAAAGCACTCTACTGTGCCCTGATCAGAAGTGTTCTGGAGTATGCTGTGCAAGTGTGGGCACCATACCATGCCGTTCAAATTGACCGACTAGAGCGTATACAAAGATGTTTTGTGCGATTCGCCCTCAGGAAACTTCCATGGAATGATCCAGTTGTGTTGCCTCCTTATGCCGATAGATGTATGCTACTCGGTCTGCAGACTCTGGCGACTCGCCGTATCTTCCTGCAAAGAGTTTTTGTTTTCGACTTGCTGTCAGGTAATATCGATAGTCCCGATCTTCTCTCGGGCGTTAATTTGTATGCGCCTCCTCGTGTTCTCCGTAACCCCACTCTGTTGTGGATCCCTAGACACCGTACTTCATATGGACAAAATAATCCACTGGAAAGATGTTGCCGCAGATTTAACGAAGCTTCTTCAGTGTATGATTTTAACATTTCCAAGCATAGATATGAGATATTAATAAGAAATATATAGTTTTAAAATGCGTCTGTACGGTGTATACCGAAGATAAGGAAATAAATAAAATAATATATATATATATATATATATATATATATATATATATATATATATATATATATATATATATATATATATATATATATATATATATATATATATATATATATATATATATATATATATATATATATATATATATATATATATATATATATATATATATATATATATATATATATATATATATATATATATATATATATATATATATATATAGATAGATAGATAGATGTGCTCATATATGACAAAAGCATAATTTCTCTAATAGGAGGATTATCAAAGATTTACAGATATTATTTCAATCTAACATTATTCTGCAAAAAATTTCCAACAAAATGAAGAACAAATTGCGCAAATCCATCATGCCGTTCTTAAGCGGTGTGCGGTCTTACGTACGCCAACTTTGTTTTATATATATATATAGATAGATGAACTCATATATGAGAAAAGCATAATTGCACTAATAGGAGGATTATCAAAGATTTACAGATTTTATTAATATCTAACATTGTTCCAAAAATTTCCAACAAAATGAAGAACAAATTGCGCAAATCCATCGTGCCGTTCTTAAGTGATGCGCGGTCTTACGTACGCCAACTTTGCTTTATATATATAGATAGATGAGCTCATATATGAGAAAAGTATAATTGCACTAATAGGAGGATTATCAAAGATGTACAGATTTTATTTCTATCTAACATTGTTCTACATAAAATTTCCAACAAAATGAAGAACAAATTGCGCAAATCCATCATGCCGTTCTTAAGTTATGCGCGGTCTTACGTACGCCAACTTTGCTTTATATATATAGATAGATGAGCTCATATATGAGAAAAGCATAATTGCACTAATAAGAGGATTACCAAATATGTACAGATTTTATTTCTATCTAACATTGTTCTACATAAAATTTCCAACAAAATGAAGAACAAATTGCGCAAATCCATCATGCCGTTCTTAAGTGATGCGCGGTCTTACGTACGCCAACTTTGCTTTATATATATATAGATAGATGAGCTCATATATGAGAAAAGCATAATTGCACTAATAGGAGGATTATCAAAGATTTACAGATATTATTTCAATCTAACATTGTTCTGCAAAAAATTTCCAACAAAATGAAGAACAAATTGCGCAAATCCATCATGCCGTTCTTAAGTGGTGTGCGGTCTTACGTACGCCAACTTTGTTTTATATATATATATAGATAGATGAACTCATATATGAGAAAAGCATAATTGCACTAATAGGAGGATTATCAAAGATTTACAGATTTTATTAATATCTAACATTGTTTCAAAAATTTCCAACAAAATGAAGAACAAATTGCGCAAATCCATCGTGCCGTTCTTAAGTGATGCGCGGTCTTACGTACGCCAACTTTGCTTTATATATATAGATAGATGAGCTCATATATGAGAAAAGTATAATTGCACTAATAGGAGGATTATCAAAGATGTACAGATTTTATTTCTATCTAACATTGTTCTACATAAAATTTCCAACAAAATGAAGAACAAATTGCGCAAATCCATCATGCCGTTCTTAAGTGATGCGCGGTCTTACGTACGCCAACTTTGCTTTATATATATAGATAGATGAGCTCATATATGAGAAAAGCATAATTGCACTAATAAGAGGATTACCAAATATGTACAGATTTTATTTCTATCTAACATTGTTCTACATAAAATTTCCAACAAAATGAAGAACAAATTGCGCAAATCCATCGTGCCGTTCTTAAGTGATGCGCGGTCTTACGTACGCCAACTTTGCTTTATATATATAGATAGATGAGCTCATATATGAGAAAAGTATAATTGCACTAATAGGAGGATTATCAAAGATTTACAGATATTATTTCAATCTAACATTGTTCTGCAAAAAATTTCCAACAAAATGAAGAACAAATTGCGCAAATCCATCATGCCGTTCTTAAGTGGTGTGCGGTCTTACGTACGCCAACTTTGTTTTATATATATAGATAGATGAGCTCATATATGAGAAAAGTATAATTGCACTAATAGGAGGATTATCAAAGATGTACAGATTTTATTAATATCTAACATTGTTCTACATAAAATTTCCAACAAAATGAAGAACAAATTGCGCAAATCCATCATGCCGTTCTTAAGTGATGCGCGGTCTTACGTACGCCAACTTTGCTTTATATATATATATATATATATATATATATATATATATATATATATATATATATATATATATATATATATATATATATATATATATATATATATATATATATATATATATATATATATATATATATATATATATATATATATATATATATATATATATATAGATAGATGAGCTCATATATGAGAAAAGCATAATTGCACTAATAGGAGGATTATCAAAGATTTACAGATTTTATTAATATCTAACATTGTTCCAAAAATTTCCAACAAAATGAAGAACAAATTGCGCAAATCCATCGTGCCGTTCTTAAGTGATGCGCGGTCTTACGTACGCCAACTTTGTTTTATATATATAGATAGATGAACTCATATATGAGAAAAGCATAATTGCACTAATAGGAGGATTATCAAAGATTTACAGATTTTATTAATATCTAACATTGTTCCAAAAATTTCCAACAAAATGAAGAACAAATTGTGCAAATCCATCGTGCCGTTCTTAAGTGATGCGCGGTCTTACGTACGCCAACTTTGCTTTATATATATATAGATAGATGAGCTCATATATGAGAAAAGTATAATTGCACTAATAGGAGGATTATCAAAGATGTACAGATTTTATTTCTATCTAACATTGTTCTACAAACAAATTGCGCAAATCCATCATGCCGTTCTTAAGTGGTGTGCGGTCTTACGTACGCCAACTTTGTTTTATATATATATATAGATAGATGAACTCATATATGAGAAAAGCATAATTGCACTAATAGGAGGATTATCAAAGATTTACAGATTTTATTAATATCTAACATTGTTCCAAAAATTTCCAACAAAATGAAGAACAAATTGCGCAAATCCATCGTGCCGTTCTTAAGTGATGCGCGGTCTTACGTACGCCAACTTTGCTTTATATATATAGATAGATGAGCTCATATATGAGAAAAGTATAATTGCACTAATAGGAGGATTATCAAAGATGTACAGATTTTATTTCTATCTAACATTGTTCTACATAAAATTTCCAACAAAATGAAGAACAAATTGCGCAAATCCATCATGCCGTTCTTAAGTGATGCGCGGTCTTACGTACGCCAACTTTGCTTTATATATATATATATATATATATATATATATATATATATATATATATATATATATATATATATATATATATATATATATATATATATATATATATATATATATATATATATATATATATATATATATATATATATATATATATATATATATATATATATATATATATATATATAGATAGATGAGCTCATATATGAGAAAAGCATAATTGCACTAATAGGAGGATTTTCAAAGATTTACAGATTTTATTTCTATCTAAAATTGTTCTACATAAAATTTCCAACTAAATGAAGAACAAATTGCGCAAATCCATCACGCCGTTCTTAAGTGATGCGCGGTCACACGTACGCCAACTTTGTTTTATGTATATAGATGTGCTCATATATGAGAAATGCATAATTGCACTAATAGGAGGATTATCAAAGATTTACAGATTTTATTTCTATCTAACATTGTTCTACATAAAATTCCCAACAAAATGAAGAACAAATTGCGCAAATCCATCACGCCGTTCTTAAGTGATGCGCGGTCACACGTACGCCAACTTTGTTTTATGTATATAGATGTGCTCATATATGAGAAATGCATAATTGCACTAATAGGAGGATTATCAAAGATTTACAGATTTTATTTCTATCTAACATTGTTCTACATAAAATTCCCAACAAAATGAAGAACAAATTGCGCAAATCCATCACGCCGTTCTTAAGTGATGCGCGGTCTTACGTACACCAACTTTGTTTTATATATATTTATATATATATATATATATATATATATATATATATATATATATATATATATATATATATATATATATATATATATATATATATATATATATATATATATATATATATATATATATATATATATATATATATATATATATATATATATATATATATATATATATATATATATCGGCCAGGATTACAAATTCGAACGGATGTATCAAGTATTGGGATGCCGGGCGGTTTTCCTCGAGCCGGCAGGGGTTCCTCCAGACGATTTCGTAGTACGGCTCAGATACGGATCGGAAACACACCGCGTTGCGCGTGTGATATTGTACTGTAGATCTCGTGTTGTTGGTTCATTCGACAGATGTTTTGTCTCGTCTTGGAGTCGTATCAAACCATCGTTGGGGTACGGTAGGCGGAAGAGGGCACTTTTGGGTATGATAAGAGAAAAGATAGGGGCATATAAATTTGGATATTGATGGTTTTGAGGAACGTGTATATAAGGGACATGTAGAGAATATCGCGGCTTGCTAGTACATCTCGAACCGGGACATTGGGTGATCCTCCTCGGGCCCGAAGGGAATCGAATAGTTGAGATCAGGCAGAACAGTACTCGGCGCATGCCCAGACAACATGTTCGATTTCGTGATAACCGTTGCCACAAGCGCAGATACCGCTATCCACGAGCCCAATACGCCGTAGATGTGCGTCCAGCGTGTAGTGATTGGACATGAGCCGAGACATCACGCGAATGAAATCCCGACCCACATCCATCCTTCTGAACCAAGGTTTCGTCGATACCTTAGGGATTATCGAATGTAGCCACCTTCCCAGTTCACCATTGCTCCATGAAGTTTGCCAACTTTCGAGGGTTCTCTGATGAGTGATACTGAAAAATTCGCTGAAGCTAATTGGTCTTTCATATATGTCACCTTGTAAAGCGCCCACCTTAGCTAAAGAGTCCGCTTCTTCATTACCTGGAATGGAGCAATGCGAGGGAACCCAAACTAAGGTAATCTTGTACGATCTTACAGACAAAGCACGCAGGCGCTCCCAGATTTTCCCCAGAAAATATGGAATGTGCTTTCTAGGTTTCATTGAACGGAGAGCCTCGATTGAGCTGAGGCTATCCGATACAATAAAGTAATGATCGGTGGGCAAAGTATCAATGATCCCAAGGGTATACTGAATAGCAGCAAGTTCTGCAACGTAAACTGAAGCAGGATCATTGAGTTTGAATGAGGCGGTGAGGTTTTGATTGAATATACCGAAGCCAGTGGAGCCGTCGAGGCTTGACCCGTCGGTGTAAAACATCTTGTTGCAGTCGACTTCTCGAAATTTACTATGAAAGATGCTTGGGATCACTTGCGGACGTATGTGATCCGGGATTCCACAAATCTCGTCTTTCATGGATGTGTCGAAGAATACAGTTGAATCGGTTGGGATAGTATGAAGAAGGATTGATATTTTGTGCCATGTAATCGAAGTACAAGGTCATAAATCGGGTTTGAGAATTGAGCTCGACAAGCCTTTCGAAATTTGCAATTACTAACGGGTTCAAGATATTGCATCGGATGAGCAATCGATATGAGAGGTCCCAAAATCGATTTTTCAGCGGAAGGACGCCCGCCAGCACTTCTAAACTCATCGTATGTGTCGAGTGCATGCAAACCAAAGCAATACGCAAACAACAATATTGGATTCGCTCTAGTTTGATGAAATGTATGTTCGCAGCGGAGCGGAAACAGAAACTCCCGTACTCCATCACCGACAATATTGTTGCTTGGTACAGCCTGATCAGGTCTCCTGGGTGGGCACCCCACCATGTTCCGGTTATTGTACGGATAAAGTTGATCCTTTGCTGGCACTTCTGTTTCAGATACCTAATGTGACATCCCCAGGTTCCTTTAGAGTCGAACCAGACCCCGAGATATTTGAAAGTTGAAACCTGAGCAATAGTTTGACCCATTAATTGAAGCTGTAGTTGCGCTGGTTCACGCTTCCTTGAAAATACGACTAGCTCAGTTTTCTCCGTGGAGAACTCGATACCTAGCTGGAGGGCCCAAGCAGACAAATTGTCCAAGGTATCTTGCAATGGTCCTTGCAGATCGACGGCTTTGGGACCTGTAATAGAGACCACACCGTCATCTGCAAGCTGCCTTAGCGTGCAGGAATTGACAAGACATTCGTCAATGTCATTCACGTAAAAGTTATAGAGAAAGGGGGCTTAGACATGAGCCCTGGGGAAGACCCATATAGCTAATTCGTGATGTCGATAAATCACCATGCGAAAAATGCATATGTTATTCAGACAGCAAGTTCAGCAAAAAGTTGTTTAGAGTCGGTGGAAGACCATGCTGGTGCAGCTTCTCAGAAAGAATTTTGATAGAAACTGAATCAAGAGCCCCCTTATCTAGGAAAACTGATGCCATCTGCTCTTTGCTAGCATAAGCCATTTGAATTTCTGTTGAGAGCAACGCAAGACAATCGTTCGTCCCTTTGCCTTTGCGGAAACCAAATTGTGTATCTGACAGTAAGCCATTTGCTTCAACCCAATTATCGAGGCGAAACAAGATCATTTTCTCGAACAACTTTCGGATACAGGACAGCAAAAAGTTGTTTAGAGTCGGTGGAAGACCATGCTGGTGCAGCTTCTCAGAAAGAATTTTGATAGAAACTGAATCAAGAGCCCCCTTATCTAGGAAAACTGATGCCATCTGCTCTTTGCTAGCATAAGCCATTTGAATTTCTGTTGAGAGCAACGCAAGACAATCGTTCGTCCCTATGCCTTTGCGGAAACCAAATTGTGTATCTGACAGTAAGCCATTTGCTTCAACCCAATTATCGAGGCGAAACAAGATCATTTTCTCGAACAACTTTCGGATACAGGACAGCATCGCAATCGGTCGATACGAGTTGTGGTCGGAGGCTGGTTTTCCTGGTTTTTGAATTGCGATGACCTTCACTTGCCTCCAGTCATGAGGGACAATATTACCCTCAAGAAACTTATTAAATAAATTCAACAAGCGTCTCTTGGCATTATTAAATAAATTCAACAAGCGTCTATTGGCAGAGTCTGGCAGATTCTTTAACAAGTTAAATTTGATTCTGTCTGGCCCTGGGGCTTTATTGTTACATGATAAGAGAGCAAGTGAGAACTCCACCATCGAAAACGGTGTTTCGTTCGCGTTATTGTGAGGGGACGCGGCGCGGTAGATCTTCTGTTCCGGGGCGGAATCCGGACAAACCTTCTTGGCAAAATCGAATATCCAACGGTTTGAATATTCCACGCTCTCATTAGTACTGTTTCGGTTTCGTAAGCGCCGGGCCGTACTCCAAATAGTGCTCATCGATGTTTCTCTCGTTAGTCCGTCGACGAACCGGCGCCAGTAGCTACGTTTTTTGGCTTTTATCAAACTCTTCATGCGCGTTTCCACCATCGCGTACTGTCGGTAGCTAGCTGGCAGCCCGTCGTCCCGGAAGGTCTTATACGCAGCGGCCTTCTCCGCGTACACGTCTGAGCACTCTTTGTCCCACCATGGATTGGGAGGACGCCCGCGTGAATTCGCGTCTGGTACGCGTTTAGTCTGAGCTTGAATCGCGGTATCGAGAATCAAGCCAGCCAGGAACCCGTACTCTTCCTCCGGAGGAAGCTCTTGTGTCGATTCTACTTTTTCGGATATCGCGGACGCGTAGCTTTTCCAATCAATATTTCGTGTGAGGTCATACGAAACATTGATTGTATTCGGTGGCCCTGAACCGTTAGCAATATTAATTACCATTGGCAGATGGTCGCTGCCGTGAGGATCACAGACTACCTTCCACATGCAATCAAACGGCAGCGATGTCGAGCAGAGGGACAGGTCTAAGGCGCTCGGACGCGCTGGAGGGGCAGGAATCCGTGTCATTTCACCCGTATTCAAATGGTCATATTGAAGTTGTCGCAGAGCTCATGGAGTAGGGTAGATCGATTATCGTCATGAAGGCAACCCCATGCCGTGCCGTGGGAGTTGAAGTCACCTAAAACTAGCCTCGGTGCGGGGAGGAGTTCCGCAATATCGCAAAGCCGTCGGTGGCTAACTGAGGCTCTAGGGGGGATGTAGGTGGAAGCAATGCAAAGGTCTTTGCCTTTAATTCTGGTTTGGCAAGCGACAACTTCAATGCCTGGTGTCGAGGGGAGGTCGATCCGATTGAAAGAATAGCACTTTTTGATCCCCAAAAGTACTCCTCCGTAAGAGTCTTCTCTATCCAAGCGAATAATATTAAAATCGTGAAAGTGTAAGGTTATTTCTGAAGTGAGCCATGTCTCGCATAGGGCAAATGCATCGCATTTCAAATTATTTAGTAAGATTTTAAACGAATCGATTTTCGGGATAATACTTCTGCAATTCCACGGTAGAACAGTGATTAAATCCTTGACCTCGTTCGATGAATTAGCCATCGAAGGATACAATCACTGAAAGGAGGGGCCATTTCGCAGTGAACTGCATCAAGAATGTTTTTACTGCGGGGAGAAAGCTTATCAAGATACTTTTAAGGGGGTCAGAAATGTTTAACGATGTAAGAATACGGTCCACAATGTCAGAGAA